>NW_019945377.1:0-6686 GCF_002910315.2 Salvelinus sp. IW2-2015
AGGTTGGAAGTGCAGGGTGCCTAGATGTAATTATGCAAGGCGTCGTCCAAGGGATATGAGCCGGGTGCTGGGTGATGCCGTACAAATATCTCAGCGGGCAGGGGAATGTATATAGCCTTCTTCCTTCTTGAAACGGAAATGTCTTGTATTATACGCCCGGCGTAACGTACACCATGTTGGGGATTAGTTATAACGCTGCCTGGTATGTAAGGACAAATATTTTGCTACGTGCGTTTAGTATCGTCCAGATGCCATGGAAACGAATTACGGGTATTGATGACACACCCACAGACGCTTACTGCTTTGTGGGAGGATTAACATATGATCGACCCTACACTGTGCCTGTTTCTATGTCTACTGGGGATATCTGCGACAATAGTATAATCAGACAGCCCCTCCAAAAATTCCCTGAGCGTCTGGTTATCTAGCGGGGGATATCTACAAGCTATCAGCACAGAGCTTATGCTCTGTCGTATAGAGCGGTCAAGGTAATTTACGATGTCTTGTGCTACTTCTTTTGATTTTATCTTAGTATGCCTTTATAGTAAATTGTATTGTGATTAACTTGTGTGGTTGGGCTTGAACTGCATTGTTGTTAGTCAAAGCAGTACGTTCTCTCTACACCTAACGATACATTTATAAGGGCAGATCCTGTTTTTCTTTTTCTCATTTCTTGTTTTTTTGCGCACAGCATACAGTATGACGGAATTGCAAGCTTTTTGCACATTTCCTGATTTTCCTCAGTGAAACTTCGGTTCGAGGAAGGAGAGTGAAAAGTCATTCCTTGGGTAGTACCACAATGAGAGTGGGTGGGAGGGTTTGGCTTGGGTGGAGAAGAAGGGTACGAGGGTTAGATGGAAGGTGTGGTTGTGTCGTCAATGCTGTAGCGCCACACTCTGTCCAGCACATAGTGCCCTCGCCGCGGTCCATTCCCAGTTATAAAAATCGGCCAGGTTATGCTCTACTGGATGCCTTAGGTTGTACTCATTCTCATGAGCTCGCTCTGCCTTAGTTCTGGGTGGCCTAACCCCATGCACGCTTCTTGATGGCTTCACTCGACATTTACTGTTTCACTCTTTCTTTCCTACATGCGTTACGCTGGCTTCGTTTGTTCAGACTTATCTATGGTGGAAGGTCGCGCTGCTTGAGGTACTTGTCTACTACTAGACACGCGTATTAGGGTGTGAGTCCCGGTTTTCTCAGATGTCAGTTTGCTGTCATATTACACAATTCGGGCAGATCCCATAACCCTCCCAGCGCTTCGTAGCGTGGGGTTTGGTATTCATGGCGTGACGTCGGGGTCCCTTTCGCACATGGTTCTCCTTTGGGGATGTTGAACGTTCAAGCGTGGCACGTATATTTGACATCAGTTGTGGTCCGGTTTTTCTGAGTGTGCGGCAAAATACTGACATAAACACATTTGACATGGCAAAATGTAGAGAGATGCAGTTGCTCAGCACATATGAAGCTCTTAAGAATCTGGCTACAATATATCTGGTGGCCTCCCACTCCAAAGGACGAGGGAGATGCGCGAATAGATCGTTGGTTGTGGGTGTTTGTTAACTCGAGGTTTGGTGTCATGTAATGTCTGCTGATGGATTGGGTAGACCACCTCTGACCAGTATATGGATATTTATTTGTCTTAGTAGCATTTCTATCTGTCGGGTTCTTGATGAAGAAGTAGGAGTGCTCGGGTGTGGTGCTCTGTAGACACTTTGCGTTTCACTAGATGGTCGTCCTGGACCCGTCGTAGTTAAGGTAAACTCAGTTTTGTGGCACAACACCCTCTGCTGTAATCAGCTGACTCTCTTCACGCAATTCTTCTGCTGTGTCTTTTTACTAGCGCGGAGAGGTATATGATTTTGAACGCGGCACTCTTTGAGTAATTATAGTTTTCTGACATGACAAGTCATGACTTTAAGTGATTGCTAAAAGGACAGAAGGAATGAACATGATTCATCGCTTGGGACTAAAAATGGTAAGTGTTCTTTCTTGGCTGAATACTAAAGCATGGTTGCTGCTCTTAAGAATAATGGTCACCCTTCCAGTGCAAATATGCCTCAAGGTCATACCTCGCTGGGTGTTTTTGGCCATGTGTGGAATGTTATACAATGGTGGTGGCAGTATCATGCTATGGGGGATGCTTTTCACAGCAGGGACTGGGAGACTGGTTAGGAGAGAGGAAAACCAAAGAATGGAGCCAAATCAGAACAATCCTCGATGAGAACCTGCTTCAGAGTACAGCCTTAGCCTGGGGATGCCGATTTATGTTCCAACAGGACATGACCCTAAACATAGACCAAAGCACACTTCAGAATGCGAAGTCCTTGAGTGGCCAAAGCCCAGAAATGAAATCCAATTGAAAAGTTTTGGAAATACTTGAAGATTGCTGTCACCACCTGCTCCCGTCTATCTCTTAGAGCATGAGAAAATGTAAAAGGAAGAAATGGGAGAAAATCCAAAATCTAGATGTGTAAAGCTGAGACAGACGTACCCAAGACGACTCAAAGCTGAGACAGACGTACCAAGCACGACTCAAAGCTGAGACAGACATACCAAGACGACTCAAAGCTGAGACAGACATACCCAAGACGACTCAAAGCTGAGACAGACTACCAAGACGACTCAAAGCTGAGACAGACATACCCAAATGACTCAAAGTGAGACAGACATACCAAGATGACTCAAGCTGAGCAGACATACCCAGATGATCAAGCTGAGAACAGACGTACCCAAGACGCTCAAAGCTGAGACAGACATACCCAAGACCGAACTCCAAAGCTGAGACAAGACATACCAAGACGACTACAAGCTGAGAGACATACCAGACGACTCAAAGTGAGACAGACATACCAAGATGACTCAAAGCTGAGACAGACATACCCAAGATGACTCAAAGCTGAACAGACAACCAAGATGACTCAAGGAGCAGACATACCCAAGATGACTCAAAGCTTGAGACAGAACATACCAAAGATGACTCAAAGCTGAGACAGACATACCCAAGACGACTCAAAGCTGAGACAGACATACCCAAGACGACTCAAAGCTGGAGCAGACATACCAAAGACGACTCAAAGCTGAGACAGACATACCAGAAGCGACTCAAAGCTGAGACAGACATACCAAAGACGACTCAAAGCTGAGACAGACATATCCAAGACGACCAAAGCTGAGACAGACATACCCAAGATGACTCAAAGCTGTAATGCGAACGGTTCTTCTACAAAGTATTAACTCAGGGGTGTGAATAATTATGTAAATTAGATATATTTGTTATTTCGTTTTCAATAAATGTGGTAAAAAAATCTAAACACAAATCAATCAATGTTAGTGGTCAATACACTCATTTAGCGAGATGGTATTGCTCGCCTGGCAAAACTGAGCAATCGGGGGAGAAGGGCGCTTGGTCAGGGAGGTGACCAAGAACCCGAATGGTCATTTTGACAGAGTTCAAGAGTTTCTCTGTGGATGACTCATGCAATATCTTATGCAGGGTTTGAAAGCACAGATAGTCTACGGGTGCTTTTGAGTCTGGGGATTTGGGGCATAAGAGTTTGCGTGCCACATAAAGGCCGTAGACAAGGTGAAGGCACAAGCGTCAGTGGGGAAATTGAGGTCAAAGTGCAGGGGTCATGAGACACAGGCAGCAGAGGCCTGGGCATGATATAGATGGTGGTGTTAGATGAGGCTGGTCTAGTCAGGCTATGGATGGTGGTGTAGATGAGGCTGGGTCTAGTCAGGCTTGGATGGTGGTGGTAGATGAGGATGGGTCTGTCAGGCTATGGATGGTGGTGTAGATGAGGCTGGGTTCTAGTCAGGTTATAGATGGTAGTGTAGATGAGGCTGGGTCTAGTGCAGGTTATAGATGGTGGTTGTAGATGAGGCTGGGTCTTAGTCAGGTTATAGATGGTGGTGTAGATGAGGCTGGGTCTAGTCAGGTTATAGATGGTGGTGTAGATGAGGCTGGGTCTAGTCATGTCATGATGTGGTGTGAGTGAGGCTTGGGTCTATCAGGTTCATAGATTGGTGGTGTAGATGAGGCTGGGTCTAGTCAGGCTATAGATGGTGGTGTAGATGAGGCTGGGTCTAGTCAGGTTATAGATGGTGGTGTAGATGAGGCTGGGTCTAGTCAGGCTATAGATGGTGGTGTAGATGAGGTTGGGTCTAGTCAGGCTTATAGATGGTGTGTAGATGAGGCTGGGTCTAGTCAGGCTATAGATGGTGGTGTAGATTGAGGCTGGGTCTAGTCAGGTTATAGATGGTGGTGTAGATGAGGCTGGGTCTAGTAGGTTATAGATGGTGGTGTAGATGAGGCTGGTCTAGTCAGGTATAGATGGGTGGTGTATGATAGATGAGGCTGGGTCTAGTCAGGTTATAGATGGTGGTGTAGATGAGGCTGGGTCTAGTCAGGTTATAGATGGTGGTATAGATGAGGCTGGGTCTAGTCAAGCTATAGATGGTGGTGTAGATGAGGCTGGAAAGTTTGTAAGACAACACGCTATGAAACATAAGGGGCATGGTGTCCTCTCACCCAGGAAACGGTTTAGGTTGAGGAAATGGGTCACAATGTAAAGGTCGACCTTCAGACGCTGTTTAGATGTAGAGTKTCTTTCTGGCACTGGGGCTTTTTGGGCTTTGCTATTGGTCTCTTTCTTGGCTGGCATTTCTCCCACTTCTTATGGAGACTCTTTGGGTAGGCTGGCTTAGTATAAATGTGTTAAGGTGAGAATTATCGGTTAATTGAATGATTCGAATATTCCGCACAGAAACATATAATTGTATGGAATTGATTAGAATGTATAACATCATAATCAATAAATGTGTAGTCCTAGTCAGAATTAGGGTAGAGACAATATGTCTTTACGGTATTATAAACACAGATTGTCTGAGCTCGGTGTCGACCTGACTAGAGATTTGGGAGACGAAACAGGGAGTGTGTCTCAAGGACAAGGTCACTAATCTCTGGCGGCTGGGTGGCAGGACATGTGTGTGTGTCTGTTTGTATGCATGTGTGTGTGTGTGTGTGTGTGTGCGTATGGTTGTGTGAATGTGTGGCCGTGAGAAGTCAAAAAATGAATTGTTTTGTATTCTTGACTTCAGAACGTTCCCGTGAATAAACCTTTTTGACTATTTTAGCTGGGCCTCCGTCTGTTTCATTCGACCAGGATCTTACAAATTCTGGTTTGCAGACAGAGTAATATAATTAAATTGGGTTATGTACCTGGAGAACAACATTCTCTTATCAAAATGGAGCTAGAGATGCGGGAAAGAAGAGTGTGTCGGGTGAATATGTAAAACAAACAAAAAAGTACAGGTGTTGTTTCTGCAGGAGACGCATAGTGATGTGGTGAATGAAGACGATTGGTGGAAAGGGGCAAGTGGGCGGAGYCATGGRACAMATGTTAGTGCAGGGGTGGCAGTCCTTTTTGTACCKKGTCTGTCTGTAAAAATGTGCTCCTCAAAGGAGGTGTGTAGGGCTAGACTGCTTGTAGTAAAAGCAGAAATTAACTACAGGGGTTTTGCCATTCTAAATGTGTATGCTCCTAACACAGAGAGAGAGGGGGGTGTATTTGGGTTTCTGAAGACAGGAACTCTCACAGGTAGCGCCTGAGGAGATGCTGGTGCTCGGCGGGGACATGGAACTGTACGATGGATTTTATGAAAGACAGAGATGTGGAGGAGCCTCATTCAGTCTCAGTGGGAGTGTTAAGGGACATCATTAAGCAGTTAATTAGAGAGACACTTCTGATGCACAGATTTCTAAATTGCACGTTGTGTATTGTACTATTCTAACTCTCAACAGTAAGTTCAGATCCCGATTTGAGTTCCCCAAAAAACATACAGTTGAAGTTGRAAGTTTACATACACCTCAGCCAAATACATTTAAACTCATTTTCACAATTCCTGACATTTAATCCTAGTAAAAATTCCCTGTTTTAGGTCAGTTAGGATCACCACTTTCTTTTAAGAATTTCAGAATGATAGTAGAGAGAATTAGAGAGAATTATTATTTATTTCAGATTTTATTTCTTTCATCACATTCCCAGTGGGTCAGACGTTTACATACACTCAATTAGTGTTTGGTAGCATTGCCTTTAAATTGTTGAACTTGGGTCAAACGTTTCGGGTAGCCTTCCACAAGTTTCTCAAAATAAGTTGGGTGAATTTATAGTACACATGTCACGCCCTCACCATAGATTGCTTTGTATGTTTCTATGTTTTGTTTGGTCAGGGTGTGATCTGAGTGGGCATTCTATGTTGTATGTCTAGTTTGTCTRTTTCTATGTGTTCGGCCTGATATGGTTCTCAATCAGAGACAGGTGTTTTGCGTTGTCTCTGATTGGGAACCATATTTAGGATGCCTGTTTTGTATTGTGGGTTGTGGGTGATTGTCTATGTGTAGTGTTTAGTGTCAGCATTATTTGTCATTTAGCTTCACGGTCGTCGTTTATTGTTTTTGTATTAGTTTCGTTAAGTGTTCTCTGTCTATTAAAATCAAGATGAACACTAACTGCGCTCCTTCTACCACCACAGACGATCGTGACAACAGATCAGACATATTGCGTACCGGGACGTTCTTAATCAGGGACATGTTGGACTTGTCGAGAGGTTCTAATGTGAACTTTGGACTGGTCTCTTTACATCAAGAGAAGGCTTTTGATAGAGTGGACCATGAGTATCTG
>NW_019945377.1:10605-16283 GCF_002910315.2 Salvelinus sp. IW2-2015
GTGTTGTACATGTCCGTCCACGAAGGAGGACAGGGCCTTGCGGAACTGGAGAGCAGGGTGTCTGCTTTCTGACTAAAGGCGGCGCAGAGACTGCTGCACCATACTGATGTCGGCTGGAGGTAACCAGCATGCACTCTGCTGTGGAGACACTCTGGCAGCTATTATGGCCTGACAGAGGGTTGTGGGTGTAGGAGGAGCCTATCTTTCACAACCCAGCCATCCCTTTGAGATCAGTTCAGTCGGCCACCCTGCAGAGGCGACTGATGGCAGAGGGTTTACTAAGGCTGGGTGACCTGCGACTGCTGGGAGAGGAGAGGTGGAAAACCCTGGAAGTCTTGACGCAACAAACAGGAATAGTGTCTCTTAGGCTGCTGGAGAGATTCCTGGAGGAGGTCCAGGAGGCACTGTCTGAGCCGGTAAGGGGGGTGTTTGAGCGGCCAAAGGGGGAGAGGCCAACAAACCTCTACATTAAGGTAAGGAACATTAGGAGCCTAACAGGAGTGAAGGCACATCAGTGGCAGGGGGTATGTGTGTAGGAGAGTATGGTGGGTTTTAGATGGAGGGGGCTCCACAATGGAGGGGGCTCTCTCAGTACCAATGAGGTCACGGGACCTCCAGTGGAGGGTTCTACATGGAGCCCTGGCCACTAACAGCTGGTTGGCACAGGTTGAACCGGGAGTCAGGCCCTTTCTGTGTTATGAGTGAAACTGTGATTCATCTGTTTTCTCTGTGCGCCAGGTTAAAGCCATTAATGTCTCTGTTGGAATGTCTGTGTGAGAGGTTGGGGTTTACTGTTCGGGATGTTTATAATGGAGTTCAGGTACTCAAATAAGGAAAAGGCCAAATGTGTGTTGAAATTTCTGTTTGCTCAGGAAAAGTTATTTGGCTAAGAAGGAGGAACAGGGTCAAAGGTCGGGTGATAACAGACCCTTTACTAGTATTTAATGGGATGGTCTCTGTGCGCCTTAGGGTGGAATTTGCGTTCTATAAAATTCTAAACAGTGTGGAGAGGTTTCAGGAGATGTGGTGTGTCGGGGGGGCTGTCTGTACAGAAGTTTGGGTTGGATATACGGTTGTAGAAGTGGTAAGGTTTTGGTTATTGTGATGTGTGGAGATGTTTTGTATCGTGNATCAAGAGAAGGCTTTTGATAGAGTGGACCATGAGTATCTGTTTAATGTGATGTCTGTGTTTGGGTGTGGGGAAAGGTTCTTGACCTGTGTGAAGATGTTGTATGATGGGGCGTCATGTATTGTCAAAGTGGGAGGGGGCTCAGTAGGCCAGTCTAGGTGAGACAGGGTATTAAACAAGGATTCCCTCTATCAGGGCAGCTATTTACACTAGCCATTGAGCCTTTATTGGGCCAGCTACACATGAGACTGCAGGGTGTGTTGACAGGCATAGCAGTGTCAGTAGATGACGTTTCTGTGATGGTCAGGAACTAGAGACCAGTCTGAAGGTGTACGAGGGAGCTTCGTCAGCTAAGGTAAACTGGGGCAAGAGCAAAGCTCTGTTATGTGAACCTCTGCTTCCAGGGATGTTCTGTATTTATCTAGGCAAATCAGTTAAGAACACATTCTTATTTACAATGATGGCCTAGGAACAGAGGGTTAACTGCCTTGTTCAGGGGCAGGACAACAGATTTGTACCTTGTCAGCTCGGGGATTCGTACTAGCAATCTTTCGGTTACTGGCCCAATGCTCTAACCACTAGGCTACCTGCTACAGTGGGGTTGTGAAGGGCTTAAAATGTTGGGGGTGTACCTGGGCTCGGAGAGGTGGGTCAAGAAGAACTGGTAGGGGCTGTCACAAGCAGTGGTGCCAAGACGTGGTGAAGATGGCTCCTGTCTCAAGTGTCATATAGAGGGAGGGTGCTGATAATCAACAGCCTGGTGGCATCTTCCCTGTGGCATAAACCGGCTGTCCTCAACCGCCCCGCCGGTCTGCTCGCAGACCTACAATGCAAGCTGGTGGATATTTTTCTGGTCGAGCCATCTGGCTTAGGGCGGCAGTGTTGTACATGTCCGTCCACGAAGGAGGACAGGGCCTTGCGGAACTGGAGAGCAGGGTGTCTGCTTTCTGAGGTGTGTAGGGCTAGACTGCTTTTTAGTAAAATGCATGGAAATTAACTACAGGGCGGTTTTTGCCACTTCTAATTGTGTATCTCCTAACACACGAGAGATAGGGTGTATTTGGGTTTCTGGAAGACAGCGAACTCTCACAGCGTAGCGCCTGAGGAGATGCTGGTGCTCGTCGGGACATGGAACTGTACGATGGATTTTATTGAAAGACAGGAGATGTGGAGGAGGCCTCATTCAGTCTCAGTGGGCAGTGTTAAGGGACATCATTAAGCAGTTAATTATAGAGACCACTTCTGATGCACAGATTTCTAAATTGCCACGTTGTGTATTTGTACTATTCTAACTCTCCAACAGTAAGTCAGATCCGATTTGAGTCCCCAAAAAACATACAGTTGGAAGTTGGAAGTTTACATACACCTCAGTCCAAATACATTTAAACTCATTTTCAACATTCTGACATTAATGCCTAGTACAAAAATTCCCTGTTTTAGTGTCCATTAGGATCACCACTTTACCTTTTAAAGAATTTCAGGAATTGATAGTAGACGAGGAATTTAGAGTAGACATTATTATTTATTTCAGATTTTATTTCTTTTTCATCACATTCCCAGTGGGTCGACGTTTACATCACACTCAATTAGTGTTTGGTAGCATTGCCTTTAAATTGTTGTACTTGGGTCAAACCGTTTCGGTAGCTTCACAAGTTTCTCAAAATAGTTGGCGAATTCCATAGTCACACATTCACGCCCTCATCATAGATTTGCTTTGTTATTGTTTCTATGTTTTTGTTTGCGTCAGGCGTGTGATCTGAAGTGGGCCATTCTATTGTTGTATGTTCCTAGCTTTGTCTGTTTCTATCTTGCTTCGCCTGATATGGTCTCAATTCAGAGACAGGTGTTTGCGTTGTCTCTGATTGGTTAACCATATTTAGGATGCCTGTTTTGTATTGTGGTTGTGGCGTTGATTGTCTATGTGTAGTGTTTATGTCAAGCTGTATTTGTTCATCTTAGCTTCACGGTTCGTCGTTTATTGTTTTTGTATTAGTTTCTGTTAAGTGTTCTCTTCTATTAAAATCAAGATGAACCACTAACTGCGCTCCTATTCTACTCACCACAGACGATCGTGACAACAGATCAGACATATTGCGTACCGGCGACGTTCTTAATCAGGGCACATGTCTGACTTGTCGAGAGGTTTCTAATGTGAACTTCTGGACTCGGCTCTCTTTACATTCAAGAGAAAGGCTTTGATAGAGTGGACCATGAAGTTATCTGTTAAATGTGATGTCTGTGTTTGGGTGTGCGGGAAGGTTCTTGACCCTGTGTGAAGATGTTGTATGATGGGGCGTTCATGTATTGCTCAAAGTGGGAGGGGTCCTCAGTAGGCCAGTCTAGTGTGAGGACAGGGTATTAAACAAGGATTCCCTCTATCGGGCAGCTTATTTACACTAGCCATTCGAGCTTATTGGGCCAGCTTACCACATGAGACGCGAGCGGTCTGTGTTGACACGCATAGCAGTGTTCAGTAGATGACGTTTCTTGTGATGGGTCAGGAACTAGAGACCAGTCCTGAAGGTGTACGAGGGGCCTTCGTTGTCAGCTAAGGTAAACTGGGGCAAGAGCAGCTCTGTTATGTGAACTCTGCTTCCAGGATGTTTTCTGTAATTTATCTAGGCAAATTCAGTTAAGAACACATTCTTATTTACGAATATGGCCTAGGACACCAGAGGGTTAATGCCTTGTTCACGGGCAGGGACAACAGATTTGTACCTCTTGTCCAGTCGGGTGATATTCGTACTTAGCAATCATTATCGGTTACTGGCCCAATGCCTCTAACCACTAGATGCTACCTGCTACAGTGGGGTGGAAGGGCTTAAATGTTGGGTTGTACCTGGGCCTCGGAAGAGGTGGGTCAAGAAGGAGATGGTGAGGGCTGCACAAGCACATAGGTTGTGCCAAGACGCTGGTGAAGATGGCTCCTGTCTCAAGCTGTCATATAGAGGAGGGTGCTGACAATCAAAAACCAGCCTGGTGGCATCTTCCCTGCTTGGCATAAACCGGACTGTCCTCAAACCGGCCCCGCCGGTTAGCTCGCAGACCATACTGCAGCTGGTGGATATTTTTCTGGTCGAGCCATTATCTGCGTATAGGGGCGGCAGTGTTGTACATGTCCGTCCACGAAGAGGACAGCCTTGCGGGAACTGGAGAGCAGGGTGTCTGCTTTCTGACTTAAAAGGCGGCGGCAGAGACTGCTGCACCAATACTGATGTCGGCTGGACGGTAACCAGCATGCACTCTGCTGTAGGAAGACACCCTCTGGCAGCTATCTATTGGCCTGACAGAGGCGTTGTGGGTTGTAGGGAGGAGCCTATCTTTACACACACCCAGCCACCCTTTGAATCAGTCCCAGTCGGGCCACCCTTGCAGAGGCGGACTGATGGCAGATGGTTTTCACTAAGGCTGTCGGTGAACCTGCGACTGCTGGGAGAGGATAGAGGATGGAAAACCCTTATGGCAAGGTCTATTGACGCAACAAACAGGAATAGTGTCTCTTAGGCTTGCTGGAGAGATTCCATGGAGAGAGGTCCAGGAGGCACATTCTGAGCCGGCAAGTGGGTCGTTTTTGAACGGCCACAAGGGGAAGCAGGCCAACAAACACCTCCTACACTTAAGGTCAAGGAACATTAGGAGACCCTAACAGGAGTGAAAGGCACATCAAGCTGGCAGGGGGTATCTGTGATAGGAAGAGATATGGTGGAGTTTCTTAGATGGAGGGGAGGCCTCCACATGGAGGGGCATCTCCGAGTACCAATGAGGTCACGGACCTCCGTGGAGGTTCTACATGCGAGCCACTGGCCACTAACAGACTGAGTTGAGCACAGCGATTGAAACGGGAAGTCAGGGACCCTTTCTGTGTTATGAGTGAAACTGTGATTCATCTCGTCTTTTACATCTGTTTGCGCCAGGTTTAAAAGCCATTTATGTCATCTGTTGGAATGTCTGATGTGAGAGGTGGGGTTTATACTGTCGGCATGTTATAATGGGCAGTTCAGGTACTCAAATAAGGAAAAGGCCACATGTGTGTTTGAAATTCTGTTCTGCTCAGGAAAAGTTATTTTGGCTTAACAGAAGAGGAACAGGCGTTCAAGGTCGGTGATAACAGACCCTTTACTCAGTACTTTAATGGCATGGTCTCTGATGCGCCTAGGGTGTGGAATTTGCGTCTCTATTAAAATTCTAAACAGTGCTTGGAGAGTTTCAGGAGATGTGGTGTGGTCGGGGGGGCTGTCTGATAACAGAATTTGGCGTTGGACTTATACGGCTTGTAGAAGTGGCTAAGGGTTATTGGTTATTGTGATGCTGTGGAATGTTTTGTATCGTAGATGGGGATAGAGGAAACGCGTGAGTTATGGTACATGTCTGCCAGTACAGGATATTTAGGTGATTCATGATTTTAGGAGGTGAGAGGGGAGGGGTTTAAGTGAAATGAGAAACTGTTTCATTGAGAAAGTCAAAAGCATCTCTCTCTCTTCTCTCTCTGTACCTCTCATTCTGTTCTCTGTCTCTCTCTCTCTCATCTCTTCTCTCTCCTCTCTCATTC
>NW_019945377.1:16849-31274 GCF_002910315.2 Salvelinus sp. IW2-2015
GTGTTTGTAAAAAATGAAAATAATTATCTGTATAATATATATAAATATATTCATCTTTACATTGAAAATAATAGACTGTATATACAGTGGGGAGGAACAAGTATTTGTTCTTGCTTTTCTGATGTATCAAATACTGATATTGTCATGAAATAAAAATGCAAATCTAATTACTTAAAAATCATACAATGTGATTTTCTGGATTTTTGTTTTAGATTCCGTCTCTCACAGTTGAAGTGTACCTCATGATAAACAATGACAAGACTCTACATGCTTTGTAAGTAGGAAAACCTGCAAATCGGCATTGTATCAAATACTTGTTCTCGCCACTGTCTTACGCATATTATTTTCAGCGTAAAGATGTAATATATATATATATTAAAGCTATTATTTTCAGGTAAAGATGATATTATTATATATATATACAACTATTTATTTTCAGTAAAAGGATGATATATATACTATATATAATATACAAGCTATTATTTTCAGGTAAGGATGATATATTAAATGGATGCCTGTGATTCTTTGGCCTACATATATATATACAGTCTTACCTCATTTTCATTAGGTAAAGAGTGAAAAGGCCCAATAGTGATAAACTATTTTAGGTAACTCAGCTTCTTAACTGCTTATTTATCTTGTGGAGTTGTCTCTAAAGATGACTTTCCACAAATAACTCACAGGCACGCATATGAATGGGCTTTTCCAAAATGGCAAGTTGTCGACGCCACATATGGAGAAGAGTAGGGATATCATCCTGCGCTCCGTCTTTCCTGGGGATCCATTCTTCATGCCTCTGCCATGCTGCTTGCTATCACCTCTGCTGCCCCACTCCATCTTTGCTGCCACCAATCAACAAACATTTTGGAGAATTGAGGCCTTATTTCCTGATAGCACTGCATTCAGCACCAGTCCTGTATCTCTGTACTGGGTGGAGGGTCGTGTAGACATTTCCTTCCCCAACGGATCGTCATCGAACCCAATGTCCGATGAGCATGGTTCGCTGCACCAATGGCTGGGCTCATCGGGGCACTTGGAGGATAGCTGGAATGTTTAGATCCTGAGCATATGGCGGAGCATTTAAAGTGTTGCCACCCTACCTCGTGGCATCACGACAAATTCATTTGGACCGCACCGCGAGATCAAGTTTGATGAAGATGTGGCTGTTCGCCTTACATTGTCACATTGCGACCTTTCTTATCCCGAGCTTTCCATTTCATCTGGAAACAATTATTATTCGCGACAGAAAAAAACGGAACCAATTTACACTTCTGCACTCATCAAGGCTCGTTCCTCAGGACAAGTGTGTTCATTTGTGGCCCTTCTATCACTTCTGGGTTAATCCCTACCCTTCAGTACGCTATTGGTTTTCGTCAATCCCTTTTTGTACCAGCCAATTTAGGATTGCATGTAAGCGCTCTTCTCGCAGTGGCTGCGCTGTCCGGTTAGTTTGCTCTGACAACATCGGATAGAAAGTAATTACGTGTATTGACAAGCGATTACACCGAGGCTCTCGTCTCTCTCTTCACTACTGGTCGGGATTCTCATAAAACTAAGAATTAGCAGTATTTGATCTGGCAATGTGTCGCACAGAGTGTCTTCCGACTCTGCGCATCGCCGTTAGGGAATCATGGGTCGCTGAAAATCCAATGTCATATGATTTCCAGATCTTCCCTGCTAAGTAATACGGTTCACTCTTTACTGATTAGACATCCTCTGGGGTGCGTCAGTCAGTCCGCAGAAATATAGAACTCAATTTGGTCATCGGTCATATCCTCATCCGACTGCGAAAACAATCTGATTTTAGCTGGTCACCTACTCTTAGAGCAGCATCTTTGTATACTTTCATTTTTTAGCAAGGCCAAAGTTTTTAGCTGAAAAGTTCTTCCTGCTTTCAGATTCTCATTTCCAGATATTTTAAAGTCACAAGCAGTATCTCATATATAAATACTGATGGTTCTCTTATTTAGTCTTCGCGCTTTTACGTCTCCACATCTCTTCTTGACATCTAGCTCTATATCGTCACAACCACGTGTAGCCTCCGTAGCAGCTGCTGAGTTCCATACGTGTATGAATGTACTGGACTCATAATGGTGAAATGGACTCGCTTGGATCTTTTGCCATTCTCTACCTTATGATGAATGAGCCTCTTACCCGATGAACTTGACTTCTACTACATGTGTCCTTCCTTCATAACAGCGGACTTGTAACGCTGGACGGGTCCGCCTCTCTCCTCGGCACGGTTTAAAACGCTGAACAGCATGCCTCGAGCTCGAAAATTCAGCTGAGGTAATTGAAATAGACACCCTTATGTAGCTCTG
Source organism: Salvelinus sp. IW2-2015 (assembly GCF_002910315.2). Taxonomy (NCBI): domain Eukaryota; kingdom Metazoa; phylum Chordata; class Actinopteri; order Salmoniformes; family Salmonidae; genus Salvelinus; species Salvelinus sp. IW2-2015. The sequence goes on from NW_019945377.1 coordinate 19,171, forward strand.
ACAGCTGGTTCAGCATCCATCCCAGAGCCAAAGTTACGACCCATCTTCTAGCAACAACTCGAACCTCTAGTTCCCTATCCTAACCCAAACAGTTTCATCACTGTAACGACTCAAGGCGAATCTCGCTTCTTGCGGCAAGCAATGAGACCGAGTGCACCGAGTATATTGGGCCTTCTATGAACAGAAGCTCACCTAGGAATACAGAGTGGCTCCTCTTCTGTCGTAAGATGTTTCGATCTGAACGTACCGATGTATCGTACTTTAGTAAGATCCGGATCCACATCGCACTAGCTACAAGGAAACTCTTTCTTTACTGTAGCAAGAGTGTCCTGAGCTCAAAGTCCAATCACTTGTTATCATCCTTTTGACTCTTCTCTCCCTCTCTTCTAAGAAACGCATAACAATATTGGACTGCTGTTGATGCTAATAATTGGTTCCAGTAGTCTGATCGAGCCTCCTATGTAAAGGACGGCAACAGGGCCCTCCTTTTTAGGCTGTCAGGGCACGCGTTTTAGGACCGGTCTGCCAAGTGGCCTCCTTTTAGGAGTCTTGCAGGCTCCCTACCCCCTTCAGGGCCATCGTCACGGCTCCTCCTTCAGGACGTCAGGGCCTCTCTTCAGTGACGTAGCTCTAGGCCTCAGGCTCCTTTCAGGACGTCAGGTTCCTTTAGAGTCCAGGTCTGCTTAGGGACAGCCCCTTTAGAGTCTAGCTCTCCTTTTAGGAGTCAGGTCTCCTTTTAGGAGCCGTCAGGCCATCTCCTTAGGGACGCCAGGCCCTCTTCTTAGGACGTGCAGGTCTCCTTTAGGACGTCCAGGCCGTGCCTTTAGGACGTAGGTATCCTCTTTAGGAGACGTCGTAGGTTCCTTTAGGACGTCTACGGCCTCCTCTATAAGAGAGGGTCAAGGCGCCACTTTCACTGTAGGGTCGTCAGGTTTAACTCCTTAGTTGTCTCTCTCTCTCTCTGTCTCTCTCTCTCTCTGTCTCTGTCTCTGTCTCTGTCTCTCTCTCTCGGAGGAGGACTTCGTGAGCAGGGTGTCCACTATCTGATTATCATCCATGGCCCTGAATGGCCTCCTTAAGCTCTGCTCTGACAATGGACCCAGAGATCCTTCACTTCTCCTGGAAACAAACCGTTTGATAACATTTATGCAAGAGTCAGTTTCCATTGAATGTGGCACTTCAATATATATATACAGCTATTATTTTCAGGTAAAGATGATATATATATATATATACAGCTATTATTTTCAGGTAAAGATGACTCCATACTGCAGACGCTTTCTTTCAAATGGGCCAAAGTTGTCGACGCCCACATTGGAGAAAAGATTCATCTGGAATCAGTCTTTCCTGGGGGCAGGTCTGCCATGTGCTGCTTCACCTCTGCTGCCACTCATCTTTCTGCAAATAACACATTTGGAGATGACCTTTCTGATAGCTGCATTAGCACCAGGATTCCTGTATCTCTGTCTGGAGGAGTGTGTGATTTCCTCCCCAACATCGTCATGAACCATGTCTGATGAGCTGTGTGACATGCTGGCTCTCGGGCAGGATAGCTGGATGTTTAGATCTGGCATAGCTGACCTACTAAATGTGCCACCTACCCGTCATCAAGACATCTTGGAASACCGGAGACAGTTTGTGAAGATGGCTGTTCCTTTTCACCATTGAGCCTTTCTTCCCGAGCTTCCATTTCATCTGGAAAACATTATTTTCGGACAGAAAAAAAACGGAACAATTTACACTTCTGCATCCATCAGCTCGTCCTCAGACAAGTGTTATTTTGTGGCCCTTCAACTGTTTCTCCATCAGAGTCTTGTTTTCCTCATCCCTTTTTGTCCAGACCTTTAGGATCCATGTAAGCGCTCTTCTGAGGTGGTGCGCCTCTCCGAGTAGTTTGCTGACAACATCGATATTCCGTTCCACATTCACCACCGAGTCTCTCTCTCTCTCTTCATCTGCGGATCATAAACAACTAGAGTTTGATCTGGCATGTGTGGCCATTTCCCGACTCTGGCTGCGTTAGGGAATCTGGTCCTGAAATCCATGTCTAATTTTTCAGACTTTTAGCTGAGACACCTCTGGAGGCGTAGTCAGCCGCGTTGATCAAAGTCATCGCATATCTCCGCTGAGAAACATCTGAAGCTTCCCTAATGGCAGTAACTCTTTTTAGCAACCAAAGTTGTGAAATCTTGCAGTTTCATTTCTGATATTTTAACACAGCAGTCAAAAAATAATGATGGTTTGAGTGGTAGCTCCAACTCTGATCTCAGCATCTTCTCCACACGTATAGCAATCGTAGCAGCTGTGAGTTCCATACGTGGTATGGTGACTGGTTTTAATGATGCGATCTTGGCCTTACCCATGATGAAAGCCCAGTGAACTTGACTCTCTCTCTGTTCCTCAACAGCAGGTAAGTGACGGTGCCATTCTCACTGGCAACGGTAAAGTGAAGGAGTCGAGCTGAAAATCACTGGGTTTGATGAATCACCTTTGTAGTCTGACAGCTGGTTCAGATCCATCARCCAAGTTACACCATCTTAGAACCAACTCTAGTCCCATCCAAGTTTCATCCTGTACGACTCAAGCRAAATCTGTCTTGCCGGAAGAATGAGAGGTGCACCGAGTTGGTCATGAACAGAGCTCACCGTAGGAATAATGTCTCTTCTGCTAAGTAGTCTGTCCTGAATAGATGTTCTAAACTTTAGTAAGTCCGATCACATGCACTCTAAAGGCTCTTTCTACTGGTAGCATGTCCTGACTCAAGTCAATATCTTTTATCTCCTTTTGCTCTCTCTTCTTCAAGAACGCAATAACAAATGGACTGCTGTTGATCTATTTGTTCAGTCTGAAGCCTCCCTTTAGGACGTCAGGCCTCCTTTAGGATGTCAGGCCTCCTTTAGGACGTCAGGCTCCTTTAGGACGTCAGGTCTACTTCAGGACGTCAGGTCTCCTTCAGGACGTCAGGTCTCCTTCAGGATGTCAGGCCTCCTTCAGGACGTCAGGATGTCAGGATGTCAGGCCTCCTTCAGGATGTCAGGTCTCCTTTAGGGACGTCAGGTCTCCTTTAGGACGTCAGGCCTCCTTTAGGACGTCAGGTCTCCTTTAGGACATCAGGCCTCCTTTAGGACGTCAGGTATCCTTTAGGACGTCAGGTCCTCCTTTAGGACGTCAGGCCTCCTTTAGGACGTCAGGCCTCCTTTAGGACGTCAGGTCTCCTTTAGGACGTCAGGTCTCCTTCAGGACGTCAGGCCTCCTTCAGGACGTCAGGCCTCCTTCAGGACATCAGGCCTCCTTTAGGACGTCAGGCCTCCTTTAGGACGTCAGGTCTCCCTTAGGATGTCAGGCCTCCTTTAGGACGTCAGGTCTCCTTTAGGACGTCAGCTCCTTAGGACGTCAGCCTCCTTTAGGACGTCAGGTCTCCTTTAGGATGTCAGGCCCTCCTTCAGGACGTCAGGTCTCCTTTAGGACGTCAGGCCTCCTTTAGGATGTCAGGCCTCCTTTAGGACGTCAGGCCTCCTTTAGGACGTCAGGCCTCCTTTAGGACGTCAGGCCTCCTTTAGGACGTCAGGTCTCCTTTAGGATGTCAGGCCTCCTCGGACGTCAGGTCTCCTTTAGGACGTCAGGCCTCCTTTAGGACGTCAGGTCCTGAGTAAGTGTCAATGCTCTTCCTCTCTGATCATTAGAACGTCAAGCCTCCTTCAGGACGTCAGGTCCTGAGTAAGTCTCAAGACTTCTTCCTCACTGAACTTTAGATCGTCAAGCCTCCTTCAGGACGTCAGGTCTGAGTAAGTCTCAAGACTTCTTCTCATGAACTTAGATCATCAAGCCTCCTTTAGGACGTCAGGTCTCCTTCAGGACGTCAAGGTCTCCTTTAGGACGTCAGATCTCCTTTAGGACGACAGGTCCTGAGTAAGTGTCAATGCTCTTCCTCTCTGATCATTAGAACGTCAAGCCTCCTTCAAGAAGTCTTGAGTAATCTCAAGACTTCTTCCTCTCTGTTCATTAGAACGTCAAGCCTCCTTCAGGACGTCAGGTCTCCTTCAGGACGTCAGGTCTCCTTCAGGTGTCAGGTCTCTTCAGGACGTCAAGCTCCTTCAGGACGTCAGGTCCTGAGTAAGTCTCAAGCTTCTTCCTCTCTGAACTTTAGACCGGCATACACTATAAAAGCTTCTCAGAACCGTGTCCACTGCTTCTGACTTGAAACTGTCTGTGTGATCCTTTGCACTTCAGAGCAAAACCAGCTTGGTGATGAGGTGGCACTAAATATATGCACCACCATTTTGTACTCCTCCAGCTCTCCATTTGTGGAAACATAGATATCTCAGGTCTGTACCTGGAACTCTCATCTGGTGGAACATAGCTGTAATATCTGCCACGAAGGCAACACGCTCTTGGCAGAATGTGGACAAAACACCAACGAAACTGTTTGTGAAGTCTGGGCCTTGTAGAAGCTGCGTATTCAGGGATAGTCTCTTGATATGTTGCACCAGAGTCAAATTTCCACCCTTAGCTTGTGCTCCACCCTTAGCTTGTGCTCCTTGGGATGATATTCTCTACGGTGTGTAATAAACTCTCTTGCTGCTGTCATTATGTGAGTCTCTTGGCACCTTCAATGCAAAGCCTGTGTCCAGGATGTCTGTCATGAACTTGGTGTAGTCATCACAGAACTGAGGATTATTGCCGAGTTTCCTTTTCAGGTTGAGGGCAAGCTGTACTGCCACACAACGGTTGTTAGGACATTCACCATTATAATTCCTCAGTGGTAGGCGTACAGTACAAGTCATAAGTTTGGACAAAGCTACTCATTCAAGGATTTTTCTTTCTTTTTACTATTTTTATACATTGTAGTATAATAGTGAAGAATTCAACACTATAAAATTAACCCAAAAATATATTTTATATTTAGATTCTTCAAAGTAGCCACCCTTTGCCTTGATGACAGCTTTGCACACTCTTGGCATATTCTCAACCAGCATCACCTGGAATGCTTTTCCAACAGTTTAAAATGAGTTCCCCACATATGCTGAGCACTCGCTGGCTGCTTTTCCTTCACTCTACACTCCAAATAAATGTTGATTTGTTTAAAAAACGTTGGCTTACTACATGATTCCATATGTGTTATTTCATAGTTGTGATGTCTTCACTATTTGTCTACAATGTACAATGAACCTGTAGTCATGTGGGTCTCCCTTAAACACTGGTACATTAATAACCTGTAGTCTAGTGGGTCTCCCTTAAACACTGGTACATTAATAACCTGTATCAGTGGCCACCCTTAAACACTGGTTACATTAATAACCTGTAGTCTAGTGGGTCACCCTTAAACACTGGTACATTAATAACCTGTAGTCTAGTGGGTCCCTTAAAAACTGGTACATTAATAACCTGTAGTCTAGTGGTCTCCCTTAAACACTGGTACATTAATAACCTGTAGTTAGGGTCCCCCCTTAAACACTGGTACATTAATAACTGTAGTCTAGTGGGTCTCCCTTAAACACTGGTACATTAATAACCTGTAGTCTAGTGGGTCTCCTTAAAACACTGGTACATTAATAACCTGTAGTCTAGTGGGTCACCCTTAAACACTGGTACATTAATAACCTAGTAGTCTGGTGGGTCACCCTTAAAACACTGGTACATTAATAAACTGTAGTCTAAGTGGGTCTCCCTTAAACACTGGTAATATTAATAACGTAGTCTAGGTGGGTCCTCCCTTAAACACTGGTACATTAATAACCTGTATCTAGTGGGTCTCCCTTAACACTGGTACATTATAACCTGTAGTCTAGTGGTCACCTTAAACACTGGTACATTAATAACCTATAGTCTAGTGGGTCTCCCTTAAACACTGGTACATTAATAACTGTAGTCTAGTGGGTCACCCTTAAACACTGGTACATTTAATAACCTGTAGTCTAGTGGTCTCCCTTAAACACTGGTACATTAATAACCTGTAGTCTAGTGGGTCTCCCTTAGACACTGGTACATTAATAACCTGTAGTCTAGTGGGTCTCCCTTAAACACTGGTACATTAATAACTGTAGTCTAGTGGGGTCCCTTAAAACACTGAAACATTAATAACCTGTAGTCTAGTGGGTCACCTTAAACCTGGTACATTAATACTGTAGTCTAGTGGGTCTCCCCTTAAACACTGGTACATTAATAACCTTGTAGTCTAGTGGGTCTCCTTAAACACTGGTACATTAATAACCTGTAGTCTAGTGGGTCTCCCTTAAACACTGGTACAATTAATAACCTGTAGTCTAGTGGTCTCCCTTAAAACACTGGTACATTAATAACCTGTAGTCTAGTGGGTCTCCCTTAAACACTGGTGCATTAATAAACCTGTAGTCTAGTGGGTCCTCCCTTAAACTCACAGTAAGCTGGGTGACCATCAGCCCAGTAAGCTGGGTTGACCATCAGCCACAGTAAGCTGGGTGACCATCATACCCACAGTAAGCTGGTGACCATCAGCCACAGTAAGCTGGGTGACCATCATACACAGTAAGCTGGGTGCTATCAGTCATAGTAAGCTGGGTGACCATCATACACAGTAAGCTGGGTGACCATACTACACAGTAAGCTGGGTGACATCATACACAGTAAGCTGGGTGAACTATCAGTCATCAGTAACTGGGTGACCATCAGCCACAGTAAGCTGGGTGACCATCATACACAGTAAGCTGGGTGACCATCATACACAGTAAGCTGGGTGACTTCAGTCATAGTAAGCTGGGTGACCATCAGCCACAGTAAGCTGAGGTGACCATCAGCCACATAGCTGTAATAGCTGGGTGACCATCATACACAGTAAGCTGGGTGACCATCATACACAGTAAGCTGGGTGACTATCAGTACACAGTAAGCTGGTGACCATCAGCCACAGTAAGCTGGGTGACCATCATAAACAGTAAGCTGGGTGACCATCAGCCACAGTAAGCTGGGTGACCATCATACACAGTAAGCTGGGTGACCATCATACACAGTAAGCTGGGTGACCATCAGCCACAGTAAGCTGGGTGACCATCATACACAGTAGCTGGTGACTATCAGTCATAGTAAGCTGGGTGACCAATCAGCCACATTAAGCTGGGTGACCATCATACACAGTAACGCTGGGTGACCATCATACACAGTAAGCTGGTGACTAATAGTCATAGTAAGCTGGGTGACCATCAGCCCAGTACGCTGTGACCATCATCGCAGTAAGCTGGGTGACTATCAGTCATAGTAAGCTGGGTGACTATCAGTCATAGTAAGCTGGGTGACCAGCATCCACAGTAAACTGGTTGACTATCAGTTACAGTAGTGGAATCCACTGGGATTCTCTGCCTCTAACCCTATTCAGGGGCTGAGTCACTGGCTTACTGGTGCTCTTCCTTGCCATCCCTAGGAGGGGTGCGTCACTTGAGTGGGTTGAGTCACTGACTTGATCTTCCACTTGATCTTCCCGCCCCCCTTGGGTTGTGCCGTGGCGGAGATCTTTGTGGGCTATACTCGGCCTTGTCTCAGGATGGTAGGTTGTGGTTGAAGATATCCTCTAGTGGTGTGGGGGCTGTGCTTGGCAAAATGGGTGGGGTTATATCCTTCTGTTTGGCCTGTCCGGGGTATCATCGGATGGGGCCACAGTGTCTCCTGCCCCTCCTGTCTCAGCCTCCAGTATTTATGCTGCATTAGTTTATGTTCGGGGGGCTAGGGTAGTTTGTTATATCTGGAGTACTTCCCCTGTCTTATCCGGTATCCTGTGTGAATTTAAGTGTGCTTCTTTAATTCTCTCTCTTTTCTCTCTTTCTTTCTCTCTCTTCGGAGGACCTGAGCCCTAGGACCATGCATCAGGACAACCTGACATGATGACTCCTTGGTGTCCCAGTCCACCTGGCCGTGCTGCTGCTCCAGTTTCAACTGTTCTGCCTGCGGCTTGGAACCCTGACCTGTTCACCGGACGTGCTACCTGTCCCAGCCTGCTGTTTTCAACTCTCTAGAGACCGCAGGAGCAGTAGAGATACTCTCAATGATCGGCTATGAAAAGCCAACTGACATTTACTCCTGAGGTGCTGCGCCCTCGACAATATGTGATATATTATTGACCATGCTGGTCATTTATGAACATTTGAACATCTTGGCCATGTTCTGTTATAATCTCCACCCGGCACAGCCAGAGGACTGGCCACCCCTCAGAGCCTGGTTCCTCTCTAGGTTTCTTCCTAGGTTTTGGCCTTTCTAGGGAGTTTTTCCTAGCCACCCTGCTTCTACACCTGCATTGCTTGCTGTTTGGGGTTTTAGGCTGGGTTTCTGTACAGCACTTTGAGATATCAGCTGATGTACGAAGGGCTATATACATATAAATACATTTGATTTGATTTGATTTAAGCTGGGTGATGTCATCTCTCTTTTTAGTAAATGCATCTAACTGAGCACTTCCAGATCCTTTTCATTTCTGCAGAGTTTCCATTGTAAAGGCACTTAACACTGAACATCAAATCCTGTTCAATTCCATTGACTTTGTGACCGTCAGCACAGTACGAACACATCGCACACAACAGCCAATCAGAAAAGCGTCCACTATTTTTCCTCCGCTCCACAGCTCTCAACTCAGGAGACGCGACTCAGGAGACACGACTCAGGAGACACACACACAATTCAAGCTTCACACGCGCTTCCAAGGAAATGACAGAACAGGGAATCCAAAGCTCAGATTGTGTAAAAACAATCATACATTTATTTTCCAAACAAAGGACATGAATAGGCTACATTCCATCGATGAGCAAAGTCAAAGCAATCAAATGTAAACTGTAAAGGAGAGGTAGTAGCAGTATTAGCGGTGAATAAACTGTAAGGTACCGTCATACCCGAGGACTAGTTAACCCATACTGCCAAAACCCTAGCTAGGTAAAGGGAAGGGGAACCAAGGTGTGTGTCCAGGAAATGCTCCATAATGCTTTTAAATACCCCTGATAACCATATTAGAAAAGCATAAAAGCATCAATCATACTCCATAATTCATAAATAAAATATTAGAAAAGCAGAAAAACACCCATACCCCATAATTCATAATGAAATATTTAAACTTTTATTCAATAACGATGTGTTTCTGAATGGAGCAAACCAATAAACGCTAATAAAGAACATTGGAATATGACTCCGACATCTCGGAGCTCGTCGGGTACCTCGTCACGGATTGGCTAATTGCAGCAGACGACCACACCGGGTTCCCGTCCTATCAGCTACAGACAGGAAGGAAGCAGCAGCTCCAGAGGAGAAACATTCTGTCTGTTCCCAGTTCTTGTTGCGTCACACTGATGGAAGAGTCAGGATGTGGCGAAAGCAGCATCAGTCCGTTGCCCCGTCCTGCCTGGTGTCGACGTTACAGGCTGGTGGAGGTGCTGTAATGGTATGAGGAATATTTTCCTGGAACACGTTAACATCCCTTGATACCAGTTGAGCAACGTTTCCATGCCCCAAAGAATTCAGACGGAAGGCAAAGGGAGGTCCGACCCGCTACTAGATGGGTAATAAACCTGCTACTAGTGTATGTATATATTGTATATGGCTAAACTGGCTGCTGGCTCCTCCTTCGTAAACTCTGATAGGTCCTCCGTCACGCTCATCACAGCCTCTTGGTGGGCCCGCCTCTCAGCCTGAAGAACACACATTATGAAAGTCATAAAGACCACGTGTACACTGTGTATAAAACATTAGGAACATCTGCTCTTTCCGTGACATAGACTGACCAGGTGAATCCAGGTGAAAGCAATGATCCTTTATTGATGTCACTTGTTAAATCCACTTCAATCAGTGTAGATGAAGGGGAGGAGACAGGTTAAAGAAGGATTTGTAAGCTTTGAGACATGGATTGTGTATGTCTGCCAGATTTAAGTATCTTTGAACAGGGTAGGGTAGTAGGTGTCAGGTGCACCGTTGTGTGTCAAGAACTGCAACGCTGCTGGGTTTTTCACGCTCAACAGTTTCCCCTGTGTGTTTCAAGAATGATCCACCAACCAAAGGACATCCAGCCAACTTGACACAACTGTGGGAAGCATTTGGAGTCAATATGGGCCAGCATCCCTGTGAAACGCTTTAGACACCTTGTAGAGTCCATGCCCTGATTAAGTGAGGCTGTTTGGAGGGAAAAGATGGCGTGGTGAAACTCCATAGTAGAAAGGTGTTCCTAATGTTTTGTACACTCAGTGTTTATATATATATACACTTTTTACTGTTTGGACATAAGCGGCCCAAAAAAACACTTAAGCCTATGCAGAGAAACCGTGCTTCGCTGTTTGTTTTTAGGCTGGGTTTCTGTACAGCACTTTGTGAACATCTTGAAGAACAATCTGGCCTTAATGGCCATGTTCTGTTATAATCTCCACCCGGCACAGGCAGAAGAGGACTGGCCACCTCTCATAGCCTGGTTCCTCTCTAGGTTTCTTCCTAGGTTCCTGCCTTGTGTATCAGGGGTTAGTGTGTATCAGGGGTTAGTGTGTATCGGGGTTAGTGTGTATCAGGGTTAGTGTGTATGATCAGGGTTAGTGTGTATCAGGGTTAGTGTGTATCAGGGTTAGTGTGTATCAGGGTTAGTGTGTATCAGGGTTAGTGTGTATCAAGAAAGCCAGGAGGGATTGGAGGAGCCATGGAGAATAGAGGAAGCCAGGAGGATGGAGGAAGCCAGGAGAATGGAGGAAGCCAGGAGAATGGAGGAAGCCAGGAGGACAGAGGATAGCCAGGAGGATGGAAAAAGCCAGGAGGATGGAGGAAGCCAGGAGGAAAGAAGGAAGCCAGGAGGATGGAGGAAGCCAGGAGAATAGAAGAAGCCAGGAGGGATGGAGGAAGCCAGGAGAATAGAGGAAGCCAGGAGGATGGAGGAAGCCAGGAGAATGCGAGGAAGCCAGGAGAATGGAGGAAGCCAGGAGGACGGAGGAAGCCAGGAGGATGGAAGGAAGCAAAGGCTGGAAGAAAGCAGCGAGGAGGAAGAGAGCCAGGAGGATGGAGGATGGAGGAAGCCAGGAGGATGGAGAGGAAAGAAGGGAGGGAAAGAGAGAGGCCTGTAGATCAATAGGGTCCTCTGTTTGGTATAATTGCTCAGTCGTCTCAAGGTGATGAGTGTTTGTGTCTGTCTCAAGGTGTGTGTGTGTGTGTGTGTGTGTGTGTGTGTGTTGTGTGTTGTGTGTGTGTGTGTGTGTGTGTGTGGTGTGTGTGTGTGTGTGTGTGTGTGTGTGTGTGTGTGTGTGTGTGTGTGTGTGTGTGTTGTGTGTGTGTGTGTGGGTGTGCAGGCCTCCCTCTAAACAAAGGGTATTGAGTTAAACTCCCCTGCATGGATCAGAGATGAGACATTATAGAACATGTGTGTGCGCTTGATTGTGTGTGTGTGTGTGTGTGTGTGTGTGTGTGTGAAGTGTTGAGCCAACAGATCCCGTCTCCTGTGAACGCGGGAGAACAGTAATAATTCACCATATGACCCAGAGGTATACTGCCATTGATAGGCTAAGCACATTATCCATCCAAGGTGTCACCCATCGATTGGTCAGCCGGCTGTCCGTAATAGATGTGGAAGGCATTGATTGGTTCATTCTTTTAGAGTGAATTCTTTCGACTGTATTGATCAGCTGTGTATGTGTGTACTTTAGAAAAGACATAAAAAAGTATTTGGTTGTAATTGTAAGTTGTAATATTGTATGTTATCGAAATCCCGAGCTAGCAGGTATAATCTGTCTTTCTGCCCCTGAACAAGGCAGTTAACCCACTGTTCCTAGGCCGTCATTGAAACTAAGAATTTGTTCATAACTGACTTGCCTAGTTAAATAAAGATTTTTTATTTTTTTTATAAATATATATTATTTATAATATTGTCCTATGGAGGGTGGTCAACCATCATCCAGGAGAGTCAAATCAAATCAACGCTTATTTGTCACAGTGCGCTGAATACAACAGGTGTAGTGACCTTTACAAGTGAAATGCTGACTACAACAGGTGTAGTAGACCTACAGTGAAATGCTGAATCAACAGGTGTAGTAGACCTTACAAGTGAAACTGCTGAATACAACAGGTGTAGTAGACCTTACAGTGAAATGCTGAATACAACGGTGTAGTAGACCTCACAGTGAAATGCT
>NW_019945377.1:33598-46775 GCF_002910315.2 Salvelinus sp. IW2-2015
GAGGTGGTGGGGTTTTTTTCTTTATAAATATATATTATTTATAATATTGGCCTATGGATGGTGGTCAACTCATCATCCAGGAGAGTCAAAATCAAATCAACGCTGTATTTGTCACAAGTGCGCTGAAATACAACAGGTGTAGAGGTAGACCTTACAGTGAAATGCTGAATACAAACAGGGTAGTAGACCTACAGTGAAATGCTGAATCAAACAGGTGTAGTAGACCTTACAGTGAAATGCTGAATACAACAGTGTAGTGACCTTACAGTGAAATGCTGAATACAACAGGTGTAGGAGACCTCACAGTGAAATGCTGAATACAACAGTGTAGTGCTAGGACCAGTGCACAGTGAAATGCTGAATACAACAGGGTGTAGACTACAGTGAAATGCTGAATACAACAGTGTAGTAGACCTACAGTGAAATCTGAATACAACAGGTGTAGTAGACCTACAGTGAAATGCTGAATACAACAGGTGTAGTAACCTCACAGTGAAATGCTGAATACAACAGGTGTAGTAGACCTTACAGTGAAATGCTGAATACAACAGGTGTAAGTAGACCTCCACATAAGTGAAATGCTGAATACACAGTGTAGTAACCGTACAGTGAAAATGCTGAAACAACAGGTGTAGTAGACCTCACAGTGAAATGCTGAATACAACAGGTGTAGTAGACCTCACAGTGAAATGCTGAATACAACAGGTGTAGTAGACCTTACAGTGAAATGCTGAATACAACAGGTGTAGTAGACCTTCAGTGAAATGTTTACTTACAGGCTCTAACCAATAGGCAAAAAAGGTATTAGGTGAACAATAGGTAAGTAAAGAATAAAACAACAGTTAAAAGACAGGCTATATACAGTAGAGAGGCTATATACAGTAGAGAGGTAAAAGTAGAAGCTATATACAGTAGAGGGCTAAGTACAGTAGAGGAGGCTCATATACAGTAGCGAGGCTATATACAGATAGAGAGGCTATATACAGTAGAGAGGCTATATACAGTAGTGAGGCTATATACAGTTAGATAGGCTTATACAGTAGAGAGGCTATATACAGTAGAGAGGCTATATACAGTAGAGAGGCATTTAACAGTAGAGAGGCTACATCTAGACACCGCGTTAGTCAGGCTGATGAGGTAGTATGTACATGTAGATATGGTTAAGTGACTATGCATATATGATGAACAGAGAGTAGCAGCAGCGTAAAAGGAGGGGTTGGTGGATGGCGGACCATGATCAGGAGAGTCTTAAAGGGGCAGTGTTTTATTTTTGGACAGGCTTGAACATGTAAATGAGCTAATAGACAGACAATAGTCTACATTGTTGCCTGATTCCCTGAATGGAAATACTTTTTGATAACTAGGGATCCACCGATACACATCGTTCCCCAACGTCAATTGTTTAAGATACAAGTGGATCGAGTTGCCTCTGCCATAAAAACAACGTCCTCTCTGGACAGCTTAAAAAACAAAGTAAAATATAGTGTTTGATGTCTTCTGTGCCATTTGAATAACTCCCTTGATGTAACTGGAATGATGAGATAGATGTTCTTCTTCTCTGTTTTGTTTCATTATTTCACTGCCATACTGTGTTTAACTGTGTTTGGATCTTGTCTCAAAGAGACCACAATGGAAATAAGTCCAGACTGTATTGTGGTTATCTCCATGATTTAACAATGGAAATAGATCCAGACTGTATACGTGTGTTATCCTCCATGATTTAACAATGGAAATAAGTCCCAGACTCGTATAGTGTGTTATCCTCCATGATTTACAATGGAAATGAGTCCCAGACTGTATTGTGTGTTATCCTCCGTGATTTTAAATGAACATGTCAGACTTAGTTTGTGTGGTTTTTAATGGCTCGCAATTAAAATAAAAAAGTCCCAACATTGTTCGTGGTTCCTTATAACATAAACATTCGCTTCGTGATCCTCATGATCAAGAAACACCAGAATGTCAGGTTATCCAGATTCGAAATACGTCCCGACTAGGGTATCCCTGCCATGTTTACAAGGATATAGACTGTTTTTTACCATGATATGGAAATAGTAACTGTATAGGTTATCCAAGATTCATAACACTCGCTGAAGTTATAATTTAACACGTTCAAGTACTTTGTGTTACAAGTTATTAATGTGCATGCTTTAATGTCTGTTTTGGCGATGAAACTAAACGAAAATCGGAAGCACATAGTTATGCATCTCGTAAAATTTTAATATACATACTTCTGACAATTATGGTCCTCATTCGTCGAATGCAAATTCTGTGACAGCCATTTGATCTTCAAGTCATTTTCACATGCGGGAACAAACCCCAGAGGATAATACCTCAAGTACGTCGCCCACCAACGTGAGGTAGGTGGCCTTTCCCTGATCTTGGGCACCCAACACACACACCACACACCCACCGACAACACACACCACACACACACCACACACCACCTACCACACACCACCACACACACACCACACACACACACACACACACACACACACACCACACACACATACACACACCCCCCACACACAACACACACACACACACACACACACACCACACACACACACCCACACACACACCACACACACCAACACCACACACTCACACACACACCACACCACCACACCACACCACACCACACACACGCACACACACACTCCACACACACCCACACACCACCCCACACTCCACACACCACACACACCACCACACCCACACCCACACAACCACACACACACCAACACACACGAACCACACCACGCACCTTCAGCATTCAAATGGTAAAATGGCTTTCGCAATATTTTGTGAATTTCAATTTGATGTTATTTTAATGGACAAAAAAATGTGCTTTTCTTTCAAAAACAAGAACATTTCTAAGTGGAACCCAAACTTTTGAACGGTAGTGTCATCATTCACACACCCACACACACACACACGGACACACATAGCACTCGCACACCACAACACACACACGACACACACACACCACACACACACACACACAACACACACACAGAAACTCAACACACCACACACACACACAACACATAAATCCTCACCAGACGCACCCCCCACGACCACACACACACACACACACACACATACAATCACTCCAGAGGCTCAATCAGCAGCAGAATTTTACGATAGGAGATGGAAAAACGTATGTCTTTATGGCAACCAATCGTTTAGCGGCTTCAAACCAAATAGCATCGATTCCTTTCAAACTAAACGTACTGTTCTGTATCGTATTGGAGGAACCATATATCTAGATACATTATTACAATCGTTTATAAAGGGTAAGACATGTAAAAAATAACAATCCTACTGAAAACAGTTATTGACAAGCCCTGTGTGTGTGGTGTCTGTGTGTGTGTTGTGTCACAATCAGACCCTGATACACACGTAACCCTGCTCTATTCTCCTGGCTTCCTCCATCCTCCTGGCTTCCTTCTTTCCTCCTGGCTTCCTCCATCCTCCTGGCTTCTTCCATCCTCCTGGCTTCCTTCTTTCCTCCTGGCTTCCTCCATTTTCCTGGATTTCCCTTCCTCTTGATTCGCAGGCCGCCAGTTGCCCATCATCCCGTGTAGACGATTCAGATGTTAAAGTCTCACTTATTAATTACAACCAAGTCTCTCTCTGTCTCTGTCTATCTGCCTCTCTCTCTGTCTATCTGCCTCTCTCTCTCTCCATGCTCTCTGTCTCAATCTCTCTGTCTATCTGTCCTTCTCTCTCTCCCTTCCTATGCCCTCTCTCCCTCTCCCTTCCTCCCTCTCTCTCTTCCCTCTCTCTCTCCCTCCCTCTCCCTCCCTCTCTCTCCCTCTCTCTCTCTCTTAATTAGTTAGTTGTAACTTTCTCATTATTTTTCTAATTACATTCTTCCCCCCTTTTTCTTCAACCTCTTTCAGAAACATTGACATTTCCACTGATGCGTTTTCCTTTTAATCAATCCCCATTCTCTCTTTCACCTTCACCCCTTCCTACCTTCTCTCGTCCCTTTCACATTTCCTCCCTTCTTCAAACCGTCCCTCTCTCTCTCTCCATGTATTCTCCACATCTCTCTCTCCCTCTGCAATCTGACGTGATTGGTTGAGCCAGCTCCTGTGATGTGTTCACTATTACAATGCTCTTCAGAGGGGAAATATATGAACATGGCAGTGGAGGAGAGGACACGAGACGGGGGGAGGAGAAGAAACAAAATAATACATTAAACTAACAACAAATGGGAGGCAGTTAGGAGGGAGGTGTTGAGAAAACGACAGGAAGGTTGAACGTGTGCGTTGAAAGGGGATGAGGGTCCTAAGGGTCTACCGTAGTAATATATGAGAGAGGAAGATGAGGGTCCTAAGGGTCTACCGTAGTAATATATGAGAGAGGAAGAGGGAGGATAAAAGAGAGACGCTGGCCAATTAAAAAAGAAAGCGGGAGAGATCCTCGACTGAAGAACAAAGTAAGCTGATTTCACCAGGAATAACAGTCAAAAGTAGTGACATATGTAGGGAATAGGGTGGTTATGGGTCCTGGTTTAAAGTAGTGCACTATGTAGGGAATAGGGTGGTAATGTGCCCTGTCTAAAGTAGTGCCCTATGTAGGGTAGAGGTCGACCGATTATGATTTTTCAACGCCGATACCGATACCAATTATTGGAGGGCCAAAAAAGCCGATACCGATTATTCAGACAATTTTTTTATTTTATTTGTAATAATGACAACTACAGCAATACTGAATGAACACTTATTTTAACTTAATATAATACATCAATAAAATCAATTTAGCCTCAAATAAATAATGAAACTTGGTTCAATTTGGTTTAAATAATGCAAAAACAAAGTGTTGGAGAAGAAAGTAAAAGTGCAATATGTGCCATGTAAAAAAGCTAAAGTTTAAGTTCCTTGCTCAGAACATGAGAACATATGAAAGCTGGTGGTTCCTTTTAACATGAGTCTTCAATATTCCCCCTAGGGTTATGGCAAGTTTTAGGGGCGTTGTAGGTTTATTATAGAGACATTATAGGACGTATTTTCTGCGTCTATTACCCTATTTGTTGTATTATCAATATACCTTGACTATGTGATGTTCTTTTTTATAGGACAGCGTTGGACTCTCGTATTTGCTCGATGCGAGTGTAAGCAGTATGAGCATTTCGCGTCCTGTCTCTCCGCTCCTCTACCCTGGGCTCAAACCAGGAACACATCGACAACAGCCACCATCGAAGCAGCGTTACCCATGCAGAGCAAGGGGAACAACTACTCCAAGTCTCAGAGCGAGTGACGTTTGAAACGCTATTTGCGCGCACTCCGCTAACTAGCTAGCTATTTCACATCGGTTACACCAGCCTCATCTCGGGAGTTGATAGGCTTGAAGTCATAAACAGTGCAATGCTAGAAGCACAGTGAAGAGCTGCTGGCAAAACRCATGAAAGTGCTGTTTGAATGAATGCTTACGAGCCTGCTGGTGCCCACCATCACTCAGTCAGACTGCTCTATCAAATCATAGACTTAATTATAACATAATAACACACAGAAATACGAGCCTTAGATCATTAATATGGTCGAATCTGGAAACTATCATTTCGAAAACAAAGCGTTTATTCTTTCAGTGAAATACGGAACCGTTCCGTATTTTATCTAACGGGTGGCATCCATAAGTCTAAATATTGCTGTTACATTGCACAACCTTCAATGTTATGTCATAATTACGTAAATTTCTGGCAAATTAGGCGGCCCGAACTGTTGCATATACCCTGACTCTGCGTGCAATGAACAGAAGAGAAGTGATACAATTTCACCTGGTTAATATTGCTAACCTGGATTTATTTTAGCTAAATATGCAGGTTTAAAAATATATACTTCTGTGCATTGATTTTAAGAAAGCCATTAATGTTTATGGTTAGGTACACGTTGGAGCAACGACAGTCCTTTTTCGCGAATGCGCACTGCATCGATTATATGCAACGCAGGACACGTTAGATAAACTAGTAATACCATCAACCATGTGTAGTTAACTAGTGATTATGATTGATTGATTGTTTTTTATAAGATAAGTTTAATGCTAGCTAGCAACTTACCTTGGCTTCTCACTGCATTCGCGTAACAGTCAGGCTCCTCGTGGAGTGCAATGTAAGGCAGGTGGTTAGAGCGTTGGACTAGTTAACCGTAAGGTTGCAAGAATAAATCCCYGAGCTGACAAGGTAAAAATCTGTCGTTCTGCCCCTGAACAAGGCAGTTAACCCACTGTTCCTAGGCCGTCATTGAAAATAAGAATTTATTCTTAACTGACTTGCCTAGTTAAATAAAGGTGCAAAAAATGTAAAAAATATAAAAATAAAAATCGGCCAAATCGGTGTCCAAAAATACCGATTTCCGATTGCTATGAAAACTTGAAACCGGCCCTAATTAATCGGCCATTCCGATTAATCGGTCGACCTCTAGAATAGGGTGCCATTTGGAAGGAAAATAGATCATCACAGCCTGATACTAGAGAGAGAGAGAGAGATCATCACAGCCTGATACTAGAGAGAGAGAGAGAGACCACCACAGCATGATACTGGAGTAGAGATGAACTCAGCCCCAGGACCAGCTGGATGAGGGACTGAGGCTTCAGTGTGTATGTAGAACAGGTTAGTGAACTCAGCCCCATGACCAGCTGGATGAGGGGACTGAGGCTTCAGTGGTGTTAGTAGAACAGGTTAGTGATCTCAGCCCCAGGACCAGCTGGATGAGAGACTGAGGCTTCAGGTGGTTAGTAGAACAGGTTAGTGAACTCAGCCCCAGGACCAGTGGATGAGGGGACTGAGCTCTCAGTGTGTTAGTAGAACATGTGAACTCAGCCCACAGTGACCAAGCTGGATGAAGGGACTCTTTTGCTTTAGCTCAAGCTCTGGTGGCATTGCAGGGCTTGGTAATGATAATGAGATGGGGGTCACTGTATTTTAAGATGTTGGTGAAATGTTTGTTTTGCAAGTGGACCCCACACCTCTGCTGCCATAAAGTGCAACATGGTTCAATGACAATATTCAATTAGTTTTAGCCAAATTTTAATATGTATTTAAATTTGAATTAGCTTTTAATGGCGTAGAATGTCCTGCCTGCTTTCTCTGGGTCCCGTGTGGCTCAGTTTGGTAGAGCATGGCGCTTGCAACGCCAGGGTTGTGGGTTTCAATTCCCACGGGGGACCAGGATGAATATGTATGAACTTTCCAATTTGTAAGTCGCTCTGGATAAAGAGCGTCTGCTAAATGACTTAAATGTAATGTAATGTTTCTCTCTTCCGTTCATTCACTGCCTCATTAAGGTGTCCATTGAGCTTATTTTTAAACCTAAGGTAATTGTAGTGTGTGCAGTACTCTATATATTTTGTACCAATTGAGAACTTTGGTTCTAATTCTCTGAGAACTGGATCTTCTCTGGAAAATCATTATTAAATTCAAAGGGCGTTATTGGAATGGTAAAAAATAAGTTTACTGTATGTCTACAAATGTCTACTGTATAAGTCAGTATACCTAGCCTACTGTATAGTAGTCAGTGACCAGCCTACTGTATAGTGAGCTATACCAGCCTACTGTATAGTAGTATACAGCCCTACTGTATAGTAGTAACACCAGCCTACTGTATAGTAGTATACCAGCCTACTGTATAGTAGTATACCAGCCTACTGTAGTGTAGTATACCAGCCTACTGATAGTAGTATACCAGCCTACTGTATAGTAGTACACACAGCCTACTGTATAGTAGTATACCGAACCTACTGTATAGTAGTACACGCAGCCTACTGTATAGTAGTATACCAGCCTACTGTATAGTAAGTATACCAGCCTACTGTATAGTAGTATACCAGCGCTACTGTAAGTAGTAGTATACCAGCCTAACTGTATAGTAAGTATAACCAGCCTAACTGTATAGTAGTAAATACCTCAGCCGCTACTGTATAGTAGTATACCAGCCTACTGTATAGTAGTATACCAGCCTACTGTATAGTAGTATAACCATCAGCTACTGTATATAGTAAGTATACCAGCCTACTGTATAGTAGTATACCAGCCTACTGTATAGTAGTATACACACCTAACTGTATAGTAGTATACCAGCCTACTGTAAAGTAGTATACCAGCCCTACTGTATAGTATGTATACCAGCCTACTGTATAGTAGTATACCAGCCTACTGTATAGTAGTATACCAGCCTACTGTATAGTAGTATACCAGCCTACTGTATTAGTAGTACCAGCCTATCATAGATAATCCAGCCTACGTGTATAGTAGTAACCAGCCTACTGTATAGTAGTACACCAGCCTACTGTATAAGTAGTATACCAAGCCTACGTATAGTAGTAATACAGTCTACGACTGTATAGTAGTATACCAGTCTACTGTATAGTAGTAATAACCCAAGCCTACTGTATAGTAGTATACCAGCCTACTGTATAGTAGTACACCGCCTACTGTACATAGTAGTATACCAGCCTACTGTATAGTAGTATATACCAGCCTAACCTGTATAGTAGTATACCAGCCTACTGTATAGTAGTAACCCAGCCTATGTGATCCAGCCTACTGTATAGTCAGTATCAGCCTACTGTAGTATGATATCAGCCTACTGTATATGTAGTAACGCAGCCTGTAATAGTAGTATACACAGCCTACTGTATAGTAAGTACTGCCAGCCTACTGGTATAGTAGTTACCAGCCTAGCTAGTAATAGTCGGTATGTTAGCTACTCCAGCCGTATGTCATTGTATAGTACAGAACTGTATGTAATGTATGCCGTAGTATATATCAGGTGCAGCTACTGTATAGTAGTTATATTATAGTAGTATACCGCGCTGCATTAGTATGGATAGCCCGCATACGGTGATAGTAGCATTACTGTTAATAGTTCAGTATATCCAGCCTGTATAGTACAGTTCATACTGTAAGTAGCATACTGTATGATGTAGTAACGACTTAAGTACATGCTACTTTACTACATACTGTATAGTAGTTCCCAGCCTACTGTATAGTAGTATACGTAGTAGTAGTTATACCAGCCTGTATAACATCATTCTGTATAGTAGGCATACTGTATAGTAGTATACCAGCCTGTATAGTACAGCATACTGTATATAGCATACTGTATAGTAGTATACCAGCCTACTTAACTGTAGTATACTGTATAGTAGTATCCAGCCTGTATAGTACATCATACTGTATAGTAGCATACTGTATAGTAGTATACCAGCCTGTCATAGTAATCATACTGTATAGTAGCATACTGATAGTAGTATACCAGGCTACTGTATAGTAGTAACCAGCCTACTGTTATAGTAGTATAGCTGTAATAGTAGTATACCAGCCTGTTAGTACATCATACTGTATAGTAGTATATCCAGCATACTGTATAGTAGCATACTGTATAGTAGTATAACCAGCCTACTGTATAGTAGTATACCAGCCTACTGTATAGTAGTATACCAGCCCTACTGTATAGTAGTATAAACAGCTACTGTATAGTAGTACATCCAGACTACTGTATAGTAGTATACCAGCCTACTGTATAGTAGTATACCAGCCTAACTGTATAGTAGTAATACTAAGCCTACTGTATAGTAGTACATACCAGCCTTACTGTATAGTAGTACAGCCAGCCTACTGTATAGTAGTATACCAGCCTACTGTATAGTAGTATACCAGCCTACTGTATAGTGTATACCAGCCTACTGTATAGTAGTACACCAGCCTACTGTATAGTAGTATACAGCCTACTGTTAGTGTATACACTACTGTATAGTAGTACACCAGCCTACTGTATAGTATGTTACGTATAGTAGTTTACCAGTATACTGCAAGTAGTATACCCGCATACGGTATAGTAGCATACTGTATAGTAGTATACCAGCCTGTATAGTACATCATACTGTATAGTAGCATGCTGTATAGTAAGTATACCAGCCTGTATAGTACAGCATACTGTATAGTAGCATACTGTATAGTAGTATACCAGCCTACTGTATAGTAGTATACTGTATAGTAGTTTACCAGCCTGTATAGTACATCATTCTGTATAGTAGCATACTGTATAGTAGTATACCAGCCTGTATAGTACAGCATACTGTATAGTAGCATACTGTATAGTAGTATACCAGCCTACTGTATAGTAGTATACTGTATAGTAGTATACCAGCCTGTATAGTACATCATACTGTATAGTAGCATACTGTATAGTAGTATACCAGCCTGTATAGTACATCATACTGTATAGTAGCATACTGTATAGTAGTATACCAGGCTACTGTATAGTATTACACCAGCCTACTGTAATAGTAGTATAACTGTATAGTAGTATACCAGCCTGTGTAGTACATCATACTGTATAGTAGTATATCAGCATACTGTATAGTAGCATACTGTATAGTAGTATACCAGCCTACTGTATAGTATCATACGTATAGTAAGTATACCAACCTACTGTATAGTAGTATACCAGCCTACTGTATAGTAGTATACCAGTCTACGGTATAGTAGTATACCAGTCTACTGTATAGTATATACCAGTCTACGGTAGGGTAGTATACCAGTCTACGGTAGGGTAGTATACCAGTCTACGGTATGGTAGTATCCAGTCTACTGTATAGCAGTATACCAGCATACTGTATAGTATTATACCAGTCTACAGTATAGAAGTATACCAGTCTACTGTATAGCAGTATACCATCATACTGTATAGTAGTATACCAGCCTACTGTATAGGAGTATACCAGTCTACTGTATAGTAGTATACCAGTCCACGGTAGGGTAGTATACCAGCATACTGTATAGTAGTATACCAGTCTACGGTAGGGTAGTATACCAGTCTACTGTATAGTAGTATACCAGTCTACGGTAGGGTAGTATACCAGTCTACTGTATAGTAGTATCCAGTCTACTGTATAGTAGTATACCAGTCTACTGTGTAGTAGTATACTAATCTACTGTATAGTAGTATACCGGTCTAATGTATAGTAGTATACCATTCTACTGTATAGTAGTATACTAATCTACTGTATAGTAGTATACCAGTCTACTGTATAGTAGTATAACCAGTCTTACTGTACGGTAGTATACCAGCCTAGTGTTGTAAACCGCCTCCTGTACGGTAGTATGCCAGCCTGTGTATTAAAGGCCATGTTGTAATAGTAGTATACCAGCCTAGTGTATTAAAACTACCTGCTGTACGGTAGTATACCAGCCTAGTGTATTAAACTACCTGCTGTACGGTAGTATAGCCAGCCTAGTGTAGTAAACTACCTGCTGTACGGTAGTATACCAGCCTAGTGTAGTAAACTACCTGCTGTACGGTAGTTATACCAGCCTAGTGTATTAAACTACCTGCTGTACGGTAGTATACCAGACTAGTGTATTAAAACTAGCTGCTGTATAGTAGTATACCAGACTAGTGTATTTAACTAGCTGCTGTATAGTAGTATACCAGCCTAGTGTATTAAACTACCTGCTGTACAGTAGTATACCAGCCTAGTGTATTAAACTAGCTGCTGTACGGTAGTATACCAGACTAGTGTATTAAACTACCTGCTGTACGGTAGTATACCAGACTAGTGTATTAAACTACCTGCTGTACGGTAGTATACCAGCCTAGTGTAGAAACTAGCTGCTGTACGGTAGTATACCAGCCTAGTGTAGTAAACTACCTGCTGTATGGTAGTATACCAGCCTAGTGTAGTAAACTACCTGCTGTATGGTAGTATACCAGTCTGCTGTGTGATGATTTGTAGCTGTAGTCTCTCCCTCCGAGCTCTAGCACCACTACATATATTTCTCGTCTACACACACTAAAAGAAATGAAGTAAAAAAATAGGGGAACACATAAATCATACAGATAAAAGATAAAATCCCGTCTCCCGTCTCCCAGCAGGCCGTGTGTCTGTCTCAGGGTCGTCGTCGCGGCGCAGAAGAGGGTGGAGGGAGACGGGACACGAGGAAAACGTCGCCTGTCAATCGTTTTTTTCTCTCCTTCCCCCTTTTTTTGTGTTCTTCTTATCTCAGACCTGTCAGGGAATTATTTTTTTAAATGACATATTCACCTATTACCAAGTGAAACTGTTGTTGTTATTTATTGTTTGTCCTTTGCATTCCAAAATGCTCCCTATTCCCTATAGTGTGCACTACTTTTGACCAGGGCCCATAGGGTGAATAGAGTGCCATTCAGGACACACATTATTCCTAGCTGAGTTTATTTTGTATTTTGTAGGCAGATGTTGTTTTAAACTCGTTTCTACTGAGATAGTACTAGTTCTGGATGGACCCACTCTGCCTGCCATTATCAGGATTCTCTATGTAGCTGATGTTTGTTCATTGATAATGTTCAACTCTCTCTCCATCTCTCCATCCCCCCCCCCCTCTCCTCATTGTGGATGATAGGCACTGAGGAGCTGAACAGAGACACAGAGAGAAATGGACCGGTGTGAAGATGACTGGAATGTCAAATCATTTCAGAGTGACATTTCATGGTACAAACACAACAGGACAGTCGTGAAGAGGGCACGACAACACCTGTTCCCCTCAGGAGGCTGAAAAGATTTGGTCCCAGATCCTCAAAAAGGTTCTACTGATGCACCATCGAGAGCATCCTGACTGGTTGCATCACTGTTCAGCCTATGACCGTAGGGCAATACAGAGGGTAGTGTGTACGGCCCAGTCACCACTGGGCCAAGCTTCCTGCCATCCAGGATGTCTATACCGTGCCCAGGACATAGACTCCTGTTCTAGACCAGGTAAACACAACCTCTATCTGGCTGTGGTGGTCTCTCTCTCTCTCTCTCTCTCTCTAGTTTCATGCTGTGGTGGTCTCTTCTCTCTCTCCTCTCTCTCTATATCATGCTGTGATGATCTCTCTCTCTCTAGTATCATGCTGTGGTGGTCTCTCTCTCTCTCTCTCTCTCTCTTCTCTTCTCTCTCTCTAGTATCATGCTGTGATGATCTCTCTCTCTCTCTCTCTCTCTAGTATCATGCTGTGGTGGTCTCCTCTCTCTCTCTCTCTCTCTTCTCTCTCTCTCTCTCTATAGTATCATGCTGTGATGATCTCTCTCTCTCTCTCTCTTAGTATCATGCTGTGATGATCTCTCTCTCTCTCTCTCTAGTATCATGCTGTGGATGGTCTCTCATCTCTCTCTCTGTATCATGTATCTCTCATTCTCTTCTAGTATC
>NW_019945377.1:49578-56375 GCF_002910315.2 Salvelinus sp. IW2-2015
GTGTTCTAGTCTTAGTCTGTCTATGTCTAGTCTGTCTGTCTAGCTAGGCTGGTTTTGTCTAGTCTGTCTAGCTAGGCTGTCTAGTCTGTCTGTCTAGCTAGGGGTTTGTCTAGTCTGTCTAGCTAGGCTGTCTAGTCTGTCGTCTAGCTAGTCTGTCTAGCTAGGCTGTCTATGTCTAGTCTGTCTGTCTAGCTAGTCTGTCTAGTGAGTCAGTATGTCTAGTCTGTCTGTCTAGCTAGTCTGTCTAGTCTGTCTGTCTAGCTAGTCTGTTTATGTCTAGTCTGTCTGTCTAGCTAGTCTGTCTAGTGAGTCAGTATGTCTGTCTAGCTAGGCTGTCTATGTCTAGTCTGTCTGTCTAGTGAGTCAGTATATCTCTGGCCTGTCTGGCTGGCCTGTCTAGTCTGTCTATGTCTAGTCTTGTCGTCTAGCTAGTCTGTCTATCTCTGATTCTTTGTGTCTGTTGAACCAGGCTACCTTAGTGTTAATAGGACCAGGTCTTATTCATTATGATCTAAAAAATAAAAAAATGATCCATATAAGCTAACTGATCCTAGGTCAGCAGTCAGATGCAGGCCCATTACCCTGTAGACCAGCTTCCTGTGATCAACAAGCTAACTGATCCTAGATCAGCAGTCAGGTGCAGGCCCATTACCCTGTAGACCAGCTTCCTGTGATCAGCAAGCTAACTGATCCTAGATCAGCAGTCAGATGCAGGCCCATTACCCTGTAGACCAGCTTCCTGTGATCAGCAAGCTAACTGATCCTAGATCAGCAGTCAGATGCAGGCCCATTACCCTGTGACCAGCTTCCTGTGATCAGCAAGCTAACTGATCCTAGATCAGCAGTCAGATGCAGCCCATTGCCCTGTAGACCAGCTTCCCGTGATCAGTAAGCTAACTGATCCTAGATCAGCACACATATATATGAACACACGACACACACACATATATGACACACGCACACACACACATTATATATGAACACACGCACACACACATTATATATGAACACACGCACACACACACATTATATATGAACACCACCGCACACACACACATTATATATGAACACAACGCACACACACACACATATATATAACACACGCACACACACACATTATATGTGAACACACGCACACACACACATTATATATGAAACACACGCACACACACACATATATATGAACACACGCACACACACATATATATGAACACACGCACACACACACATATAATGAACACACGCACCACACACACATTATATATGAACACGCGCACACACACACATTATATATGAACACACACACACACTATATATGACACACACACGTAGTCTGGGAGCACGTGGTGAACCCCAGGTTAGATTAGTCTGCTGTGTCCTTCCATGTGGGTCATCAATTTTAATTAATGGATTAAACTGAACTGGGAGGAAACCTGAAGACTTTGCCCTGACTAGAATCAAATCAATGTGTCGCGTGTGCTTTACTGGGGGAAATGCTGAAACAACAGGTGTAGTAGACTTACAGTGAAATGCTGAATACAACAGGTGTAGTAGACCTTACAGTGAAATGCTGAATACAAACAGGTGTAGTAGACCTTACAGTGAAATGCTGAATACAACAGGTGTAGTAGACCTCTCAGTGAAATGCTGAATACAACAGGTGTAGTAGACCTTACAGAGTGAAATGCTGAATACAACAGGTGTAGTAGACCTTACAGTGAAATGCTGATACAACAGGTGTAGTAGACCTTACAGTGAAATGCTGAATACAACAGGCTGTAGTGAAGAACCTTACAGTGAATGCTGAATACAACAAGTGTAGTAGACCTTACAGTGAAGGTGCTGAATACAACAGGTGTAGTAGACTTTACAGTGAATGCTGAATCAACAGGTGTAGTAGAACTTACAGTGAAATGCTGAATAAACAGTGTAGTAAACCTGACAGTGAAATGCAGTGATTAGTACAGGTGGATAGACCTCACCAGTGAAATGCTGAATACAACAGGTGTAGTAGACCGTCACAGTGAAATGCTGAATACAAACAGTGTAGTACACCTTTACAGTGAAATGCCTGAATACAACAGGTGTAGTAGACCTTACAGTGAATGCTGAAGTACAACAGGTGTAGTAGACCTTCACAGTGAAATGCTGAATACAACAGGTGTAGTAGCCTTACAGTGAAATGCTGAATACAACAGTGGGTAGTCGACCTTACAGTGAAATGCTGAATACAACAGGTGTAGTAGACCTACCAGTACAATGCTGACATACAACAGGTGTAGTAGACCTCACAGTGAAATGCTGATAGTACAACAGGTTAGTAACCTTACAGTGAAATGCTGAAATACAACAGGTGTAGACTACTGGGAAATGCTGAATAACAACAGGTGTAGTAACCTCACAGTGAAATGCGGAAACAACAGGTGTAGTAGACCTCACAGTGGAAATGCTGAATACAACAGGTGTAAGTAGACCTCACAGTGAAATGCTGAATACAACAGTGTAGACTTCTGGGAAAATGCTGAAATACAACAGGTGTAGTAGACCTGCACAGTGAAATGGCTGAATACAACAGGTGTAGTAGACCTCACAGTGAAATGCTGAAATACAACAGGTGTAGTTAGACCTCACAGTGAAATGCTGAATACAACAGGTGTAGTAGACCTCACAGTGAAATGATCCTGAATACAACAGCGTGTAGTAGACCTTACAGTGAAATGCTGAATACAACAGGTGTAGTAGACCTCACAGTGGAAATGCTGAATACAACAGGTGTAGTAGGACCTTACAGTGAAATGCTGAATACAAACAGGTGTAGACTTTACAGTGAAATGCTGAATACAACAGTGTGTAGTTAGACTTTACAGTGAAATGCTGAATAAAACAGGTTGTAGACTTACAGTGAAATGCTGAATACAACAGGTGTAGTAGACTTTACAGTGAAAGCTGAATACAACAGTGTAGTAGACCTCACAGGAAATGCTGAATACAAACAGGTGTAGTAGACCTTACAGTGAAATGCTGAATACAAAGGTGTAGGGAGATTACAGTGAAATGCTGAATAACCGTGTTAGTAACCTCACAGTGAAATGCTGAATACAAGCAGTGTAGTAGACTACAGGGAAATTGCTGAATACAACAGGTGTAGTAGACCTCACAGTGAATGCTGAATACAACAGGTGTAGTTACCTTTACAGTGAAATTGCTGATACAACAGGGTGTAGTAGACCTCACAGTGAAAATGCGAATACAACAGGTGTAGTAGACTCACAGTGAAATGCTGAATAGAAAGGTGTAGTAGACCTCACAGTGAAAGCTGGGATACAAACAGTGTAGACTTTACTGGAAATGCTGACTTACTAACCAACAATGCACGTCAAGAGATAGTGTAAAGATATTAAATAAAAGGGCGTACCGTCCCCCTGGTTATTAGCTGGGTACGTACCCCCCGTGTATAGCCTGGGGTACGCTACCCCCCGTGTATATAGCTGGGGTACCGGTACCCCGTGTATATAGCCTGGGTACCGGTACCCCCGTGATATAGCCTGGGTACCGGTACCCCCCGTGTTAGCCTGAGGGTACGGTACCCCCTGTGTATAAGCTCGTTATTGTGTATTTGTGTTTACTTTTTATTTAATATTTTACTAGGTTATATACACAGGGGGTACCGGTAATATAATAGGTAATATAATGTAAGTAATATAATGTAGGTAATATAACGTAGGTTATATAATGTAGGAATATAATGTAGGTAATATAATGTTAGGTTATATAATGTAGGTAATATAATGTAAAGTATATAATGTAGGTAATATAATGTAGGTAAATATATGAGGTAAATAATGTAGTAATATAATGTAGGTAATATATTGTAAGGTAATATAATGTAGGTAATATAATGTAGTAATATAATGTAGGTAATATAATGTAGGTAATATAATGTAGGTAATATAATGTAGGTAAATAATGTAGGTAATATAATGTGGTAATATAATGTAGGTAATATAAATGTAGGTAATATAATGTAGGTAATATAATGTAGGTAATATAATGTAGGTAATATAATGTAGTAATATAATGTAGGTAGTATAATGTAGGTAGTATATATGTAGGTAATATAATGTAGGTAATATATGTAGGTAATATAATGTAGGTAATATAATGTAGGAAGTATAATGTAATATAATGTAGGTAAATATAATGTAGGTAATATAATGTAGGTAATATAATGTAGGTAATATAATGTAGTAATATATGTAGGTAATATAATGTAGGTAATAAATGTAAGGTAATATAATGTAGGTAATATAATGTACGGTAATATAATGTAGGTAATATAATGTAGGTAATATAATGTAGGTTAATATAATGTAGGTAATTATATGTAGGTAATATAATGTAGGTAATATAATGTAGGTAATTAATGTAGTAATATAATGTAGGTAATATAATGTAGGTAATATAATTAGAATATAATGTAGGTAATATAATGGTAGGTATATAATGTAGGTAATATAAGTGGTATAGGTATATTAATGTAAGGTAATATAAGTATGGTAATAAGTAAGTAATAATGTAGGTAATATAATGTAGTAATAAATGTAGGTAATATAATGTAGTTAGGGTAAAGTGACCGTCAATCGGATAGATAAAAAACGAGTAGACCCCTGTAGTGAAGAAGCTTACTGTATGAACACACCACACACCCTACAACCACACACCACACACACACACACACACACACACACACACACCCACACATACAATGCAGTGGAAGGAAGCTATGACTCACATCAGGGTTGGGGAGTAACTGATTATATATGTCATATGTAATTAGTTATGTCGTACTGTATGCACTGAACAACAGTAAAACGCAGATGTAAAGTGTTCACGAGCTGAAATAAAAGATCCCAGAAATGTTACATAAGCACCACAAGCGTATTTCTCTAAACTGTTGTCTAAACTGTTGTCTAAACTGTTCTCTAAACTGTTGTCGTAAACTGTTCTCTAAAACTGTTGTCTTAAACGTTCTTCTTAAACTGTTGTCTAAACTGTTCTCTAAACTGTTCTCTAAAACTGTTGTCTAAACTGTTCTCTAAACTGTGCACACATTGGTTCACATCCCTGTTAGGGAGCATTTCTCCTTTGCCAAGATAATCCATCCACACTGACAGGTGTGGCATATCAATAAGCTGATTAACAGCATGATCATTACACAGGTGCACCTTGTGCTGGGGGCAATAAAAGGCCACTCTAAAATGGGCAGTTGTCAGACAGACTAGCTAGACAGACTAGACATACTGACTCACTAGACAGCCTAGCTAGACAGACAGACTAGACATAGACAGACTAGACAGGCCAGCCAGACAGGCCAGATATACTGACTCACTAGACAGACTAGCTAGACAGACAGACTAGACATAGACAGACTAGCTAGACAGACAGACTAGCCAGACAGGCCAGCCAGACAGGCCAGATATACTGACTCACTAGACAGAAAGGCTAGCCAGCCAGACACAGAGACAAACGGACTAGCTGATATAGGTACAGTTACAGTTTAATAACTAATTCACTTTGAATTAAGGAGCACGTTATCCATTATGTTACAGACAGTCTTTATAATGTAAAGGAACACACAGCACGAGGTACAACGTGAGAGTTATCTAAGATTCTCTTCAAAAAAGGAGGTTTCAGACTTACTGAGACCTTCCACCTGTAAAAGGTTTCAACAGCCGCCCTGTAAACACACTTTACATTAAAAAGAGAAGTTTGGTATTTTTTTTACAATTTATTTCCATAGTGTTACCTAGATCCAACACTAGGTACAATGTTGACGATGACAGATACAGACATGATATCAAACTGAAAGCATCGAGACAGACAACTTTAACTTTATTATCCAATACATAAAAACCCCTTTACCTTAACCATTCACATCTATACTAGATTATTGTTGTCTGGGACTAAGAGACAAGATATATTCTGATACATTTGACTTGCCTCGAGCTTCTCTACGGCCCAAATGTCTCCAGAGAGTCCAGGGAACAGTCATAGGAGAAACACCATTTGTGCTAGCGAGGTGAGGTCTGGGAAAGATGTCGCCCTTCTCTCCTTCCTACTGTACGCAACGCGGTAACCATGGATACAGAGGGCTCCGCTACAATGCAGGATCATCTAGTTGGTCAGGTAACTTTAATACACAAACAGAAATATCTATTGAATTTTCTGATTCATTAAAGAAAGTTAAACAGAGAGATTATCCTAATATAATTATTAGACCATTTTAAATGTATCTTTCTAAAAAAAAAAGCATGTAGAGAATATCATTTCAGAATATTTAGGGAAGTTAGCTGGCTAACTCATTGATCCTGCTGTATCCTTGTAGTAGACCCCGGTACAACTGAGAAGTGGGTTTTGGTTTTGCCAGTCGTTGATCGAACACATTTGACCCCACAGACACGCCGTCATCAGATCAGACACGAGTGGAGAAGAGTTTTGGTAGAACCGATATAGTGCACAAAAAAAAACCTATGGACCCGGGTCAAAAGCAGTGCACTATACTGGGACTAGGGTGCTATTTTGGGACCTCAAGCCTGACTGTTGAAAAGGTTGGGGTAGAAACGTAGTCCTTCCACAGAGTCGTCTCTACACAGGTGACCCATCTTCTCTGCTAGTAACAACCTGACAGACAGAGAGACAGAGAGGAGGGATAGACAGAGAGACAGAGAGGAGGGACAGACAGAGAGACAGAGAGGAGGGATAGACAGAGAGACAGAGAGGAGGGATAGACAGAGAGA
>NW_019945377.1:65495-70911 GCF_002910315.2 Salvelinus sp. IW2-2015
CAGGTGAACATTTGTCTCATCTTTGATATTTTGGTTAAAAGACTCCGGTCACAAACAACTAAATTAAAGATTTTACCAATATACCACATTACGTCTTACTAGTAATACATTTTGTTTTAGAAACTTTACAAAACATGCTCATAATTATTATTATTTTTTTGTAATTTTAGCTGTGAAACAAATGAGTGGCTGGTAGATTTTTTATTTACTAGTGGACCAAAAGGTAAATGTTATGCCCTGTCCCCAGCACAAGGTGCACCTGTGTAATGACCATGCTGTTTAATCAGCTTCTTGATATGCCACACCTCTCAGGTGGATGGATTATTTTGGCAAAGGAGAAATGTAAACACATTTGTGCAAAACATTTGAGAGAAATGTGCTTTTTGTGCGTATGGAACATTTAAACTTTAATTTCATGAAACATGGGACCAACACTTAAGATGTTGTGTTTATATTTTTGTAAACAATAAATAGTAGGAAAACCTTTTGTCATGATTGTGATGTAGTATAGAACGTTAGCCAGCTAACTAAGATTGAGGCGACCACCATATTTGAGCTAGCTAACATTAGCATTGCTAGCTATTTTTGATTCACTTCGCTAGTATCAGTAAATGGCAACATTACCATCACTCTAAAAGTACATTTGTTGACAACATCATAATAGGGCAAAGTGCTTCCTACTAACTGTTCTTCCTACTTTAGCAATGTCACCATTCCATGCCACTCTAAATTACTGTAATCTAGAGAGAACATTACCCTCTGAGGTGCAACCCTCATCTTAGGCACAATAAATAGGTATGCAGCTACGTGGTACCACTGGGACTCATGTCTGACTACAGCGTGTACATAACTAGTAGCAACAAACCCAATCCAACCAGGCCGTAGCAAAACATGTCCCAGTTGTAGCCACCGTTGTTAACATGTCCCAGTTGGTAGCTCGTTTAACATGTCCCGTTGTGAAATGTGTAATGTCCAGTTTGGCTTAAATAGTGTAACATGTCCCAGTTGGGTAAATAGTGTAACAGTCCCGTTGGTTAAATAGTGCTAACACTGTCCCAGTGGTTACATCGTGTACATGTTCCAGTTGGTTACATCGTGTAACATGCCCAGTTGTAGCATAGTGTCACATGTCCCAGATGGTTAAATAGTGTAACATGTCCCGCTTGGTAGCATAGTGTAACATGTCCCAGTTGATGTTTAAGAGTGAGGGTTAAATATCACTGATGCCCAGTTGGTTAAATAGTCTGTAAAACGAGTCCCAGTTGGTTAATAGTGTAACATGCCCAGTTGTGTAAATAGTGTAACATGTCCAGTGTGTTACATCGTGTAAACGATGTCCCAGTTGGTAAATCGGTAAACAGTCTCCAGTTGTGTTAAATACTGTAACATGGTCCCAGTTGGTTAAATAGTGTAACATGTCCCAGTTGGTAATATGTAACATGTCCCCAGTGTATACATCGGTGTAACATGTCCCAGTTTGGTTAATAGTGTAACATGCCCAGCGTGTTAACATAGTGTAACCATGTCCCAGTTGGTTACATAGTGTAACAAGTCCCAGTTGTTAAGATAGGTTAAACATGTTCCCAGTTGGACCATTAGTCTACATGTCCCAGTTGTTACATAGTGTAACCATGTCCCAGTTGGTGGCATAGTGTAACACTGTCCCAGTTGTTACATAGTTAACATGTCCCAGTTGGTACATAGTGTACAAGGTCCCAGTTGGTATACATAGATGTACAGTCCAGTTGGTTAAATAGTGTAACATGTCCCAGTTCGTTACATAGTGTAACAGTCCCAGTGTTTAAATAGTGTAAAACATGTCCCCATGGTTAAATAGTTAAACATTGTCCCAGTGGGTTAAATAGTTGGTTAAATATTGTACATCGTCCAGTTGGTCTACAGAGTAACATGTCCCAGTTGGTGTAAATAGTGTCATGTCCCAGTTGGTTACATCAGGTAACATGTCCACTTGGTAGCATAGTGTAACAGTCCCAGTTGGTTAAATAGTGTAACATGTCCCAGTTGGTATAATAGTGTAAACATTGTCCCAGTTGGTAATAGTGTAACATGTCCCAGTTGGTGTGCATAGTGTAACATGCCCAGTTGTTGCATAGTGTACATGTCCCACGTTGTTCTAGTGTAAAACACTTGTCCCAGTTGGTTGCATAGTGTAACATGTCCCAGTGGTTAAATAGTTAACATGTCCAGTTGGTTAATAGTGTAAACATGTCCCAGTTGTTACTAGTTAACTGTCCCGTTGAGTCTTGCATAGTGTAACATGGCCCAGTTGGGTTAAATAGTGTAACACTGTCCAGTTGGTTACATCAGTTGTCACATGTCCCAGTTGGTTACATAGTGTTGTAACAGTCCCAGTTTGGTTACATAGTGTAACAATGTCCCAGTTGGTTAAATAGTGTAAACGTGTCCCAGTTGTTACATAGTGTAACGTGTCCCCCAGTTGTTACACTAGTCTAACATGTCCCAGTTGTTAATAGTGTAAACATGTCCAAGTTGTTAATAGTGAACATGTCCCAGTTGGATTTAAATATGTAACCATGTCCAGTTGGTTACATAGTGTAACATGTCCCAGTGGGTGCATAGGGTAACATGTCCCAGTTGGTTAAATAGTGTATACATGTCCCAGTTGGTTAAAATACGTGTTACATTGTGCCAGTTGGTTAAATGAGTCGTAACATGTCCCGTTGTAGCATAGTGATAAACATGATCCCAGTTGGTTAATGTGTAACAGTCCCAGTTGTTAATAGTGTACATCGTCCCAGTTGGTTAAATGTGTAACATGTCCCAGTTGGTTAATAGTTAACAGTTCCCAGTTGGTTGCATAAGTGAACATGTCCCAGTGGTTACATTAGTGTAACATCGTCCAGTTTGTTAAATAGCTTAACATGTCCAGTTGTTAAATAGTGTAACATGTCCCAGTTGGTTAAAAATATGTTAAAGTCCCAGGTGGTTAATCAGTGTAACATGTCCCAGTTGGTTAAAATAGTTAACATGTCCCAGTTGTTAAATAGTCAAACATGTCCCCAGTTGGTTAAAATTAGTTGTTAAATAGTGTAAATGTCCCAGCTTGGTTACATAGTGTTAATGGTTCCCAGTTGGTTCATAGTAACATGTCCCGTTGGTACATAGTTAACAGTCCAGTTGTAGCATAAGTGTTTACATGTCCCGTTGTTACATTAGTGTAACATGTCCCAGTTGGTAAGAATAGTGTAACATTCCAGTGTTAAATAGTCTAAAACATGTCCCAGTTGGTACAATAGTGTAACATGTGCCCAGTTTTGTTACATAGTGTAACATGTCCCGTTGGTTAAAATTAGTGTAAACATGTCCCAGTTGGTTAAATATGTAACAGTCCAGTTGGTTAAACTAGTCTAAATGTCCCATGTTTACATAGTGTAACATGTCCAGTTGGTTACATAGTGTAAACATGTCCCAGTTGTTAAATAGTGTAACAGTCCAGTTGGTTAAATAGTAGTAACATCGCAGTTGGCTTGCATATTGTAAAGTCCAGTTGTTAAATAGTGTAACATGGTCCCAGTTGGTGTTAAAAATAGGTAACATGTCCCATGTTGGTTACGAGTCTAACATGTCCCAGTTGGTTACATAGCTTAACATGTCAGTTGGTTACATAGGTAACCCCATGTCCCAGTTGTAGCATCAGTGTAACATGTCCCAGTTGTATACATAGTTGTAACATGTCCAGTATGTTAAAGAGTGAACATGTCCCAGTTGTTAATAGGTAACATGTCCCAGTTGGTTAAATAGTGTAACAGTGTCCCAGTTGGTTAATATGTAACATGTCCCAGTTGTTAATGGTAACATGTCCTAGTTGTTAATAGTGTAACAAGTCAGTTGGTTAAATAGTGTAACATGCTTCCTAGTGTACATAGTGTTAACATCCCATTGGTTAAATAGTGAACATGTCCCAGTGGTTAATAGTGTAACATGTCCCAGTGGTTACATAGTCTAACATTCCCAGTTGGTTACATGTGGAACTGTCCCGTTGGTCTACATAGTGACATGTCCCCGTTGGTTAAATATGTAACAGGTCCAGTTTTAATAGTGTACATGTCCCAGTTGAGTTAAATAGATGTAACAGTCCCAGTTGTTTACAATAGTGTAAACATGTCCAGTTGTTAAATAGTTAACATTTCCTAGTTGGTTAATAGTGTAACATGTCCCAGTTGGTTAAAATAGTGTAACATGCCTAGTTGGTTACATAGTGTAACATGTCCAGTTGGTTAAAATAGTAACAGTCCCAGTTGGTTAAACTAGTGTAACATGTCCAGTTGGTGCATAGTGTAACACTGTCCCAGTTGGTTAACATAGTGTAACATGTCCCAGTTGGTTACTAGGTAAACAGTCCCAGTTGGTTACATAGCTGTAACATGTCCCAGTTGTTAAATAGTGTACATGTCCCAGGTTGCGTTAAATAGTGTAACATGTCCCAGTTGGTTGCATCGTGACAGGTCTGGAATCTAATCCAATCTGAAGCCAGACACGTTCTACATCTGTAAAGCATAGATTAGCTTTCCAAACTACTATTATGTTATTTTCTCAACTTGTTTAATAATTGAGGATGATATTACTCATTACCCCTACTTCTTTCTGTAAGACAACAAGTGCACAGTTGGTCTCTTACTCGGGGCCCCCTGGTTCTGAACGGCCTGGACATACCAGAAGGAGAAAGGTGGATATCAGCTGTTCTGGACGACTGTGTGATCACGCTCCTCGGTAGCCGATGGGAGCAAGAACTTTTAAAAAGGTCCACAAGGGCTGCGGGGCAAGACGGTTACCAGCATGTTACTTAAAGCATGCGCAGACCAACTGCAAGTGTCCTCACTGACAATTTCAACCTGTCCCTGACCGGTCTGTAATACCATGTTTCAAGCAGATCCACCATATCCCTTGCCAAGAACCCAAGTAACCTGCCCTAAATGACTACCACCGTGCACTCACGTCCGTACCATGAAATGCTTTGAAAGGCAAATCTGAACTCACATTCCCAACATCATTATCCAGAAACCCTAGACCCCCACAACACTTGGCATACCGACCACCAACAGATCCACAGATGATGCAATCTCTATTGCAATCCACACTGCCTTTTTTCCCACCCTGGACAAAGAACACCTTGTCAGAATGCTGTTCACTGACTACAGCTCCAGCGGATTCAACATCATAGTGCCCACGAAGCTTCATCACTAATGTAAAGACCTGGGAACTAACACCCTCCCCTCTGCAACTGGATCCTGGACTTCGACGGGCGCCCCCAGTGGTAAGGTAGGCCAAGCAACACGGTCGTGCCACGCTGATCCTCAACACTGGGGCCCTCAGGGTATGTACTCAGGTCCCCTGCTGTACTCCCTGTTCACCCACGACGGCATGGCCCAAGGCA
>NW_019945378.1:0-2889 GCF_002910315.2 Salvelinus sp. IW2-2015
TTATACAACAGAACCAGGGTTATACAACCAGAGACAACAGCATTTACAACAGAGACAACAGCATTATACCAACAGAGACAACAGCAGTTTTATACAACAGAGAGGCAACGCAGTTATACCAACAGGCAACAGCAGTTATACCACAGAGACAACGGCAGTATTACCAACAGAGACAACAGCAGTTATACCAATAGAGGCAACAGCAGTTATACCAACCAAGACAACGGGCAGTATACCAATAGAGGCAAACAGCACCATTATACCCAACAGAGCAACCAGCGTATATACCATGAGCAACAGCAGTTTATACCAACAGAGGCAACAGCAGTTATACAACAGAGACAACGCAGTTATACCAACAGAGACAAACAGCAGTGTATACCAAAACAGAGACAACAGCAGTATACCAACAGAGACAACAGCAGTTATACCAACAGGGCGGCAACGGTTTATACCAACAGAGACAACGCATATACCAACAGAGACAACAGGGTTTATACCAACAGAGGCAAACAGCAGTTATACCAACAGAGACAAACAGCGTTTATACCAATGAGACAACAGGGTTTATACCAACAGAGGCAACAGCAGTATATACAAACAGAGGCAACAGAGTTTATACAACAGAGACAACGGCCAGTTTACAACAGAGACAACAGCAGTTATACCAAACCCAGAGACAACAGTTCCAGTGTACCACAGGGGCAACAGGGTTATATACCAACAGAGGCAACAGCAGTTGTACCAACAGGGCAACCAGGTATACCAATAGAGGCAACAGGGTTTATACCAATAAGGCAACAGGCGTTTTACCAACAGAGCAACAGGGTTTATACCAACAGAGACAACAGGTAACAACAGAGACAACAGCGGTTTATACCAACAGAGGCAAACACAGTTTGTACCAACAGAGAGGCAACAGGGTTTATACCAACAGAGACAACAGGGTTTATACCAACAGAGACAACAGGGTTTATACCAACAGAGACAACAGCAGTTATACCAACAGAGACAACAGGGTTTATACCAACAGAGACAACAGCAGTTGTACCAACAGGGGCGACAGGGTTATACCAACAGAGACAACAGGGTTTATACCAACAGAGACAACAGCAGTTGTACCAACAGGGGCAACAGGGTTTATACCAACAGAGGGAATTTGCATATGTTCTTTCCTGCTAGTCAGTGAATGAGGATGTTGTTGTGATAAATACAAACTAATGCCTCAGTAATGACGTCACCCACTCAGCTTGGGATCAAAGATTAAGTGAAGAATTCCCCATTCATTTCATTCACAAATGAACTTCCTGGACTAAAAGTTATTTCCAATGACTCCCCATCACCCTCACAGCTTTAAAAGTMTTGTTTACTAAAGCCACAACATGAAACACAACAACATAAAGATGTCTGCAGGATTTTTACTAGTCTTCTCTAAACTCAACTCTGTGATGTGTATTATTAGTATAACTGTACAGATCCATATTCTAATTTAAGACTATGCTGCATATTTTATTCACTGTCAACTGTACAGTGAAGTGTCTTAAAACACATTTAAATAACACACTATGAACTCTATTCTACTACAATTCGTGGCTGCGACACTACAGTACTGCTGCCATAATGACACCTTRTCAATCTGACTTTATATAACTAAATAAACAAAATAACATTGTTCACCTGTCAGTGAATATAGCTGTGACTTCAGTTCTCTCCTCCTGGTCCCACACACAGCCTCTCTCTCTCTCTTCTCACAGCCTCTCTTTCCCTCTCTCTTCTCACGGTCTCTCTCTCGCATAAAMACACACACAACTTTGCTCTCGCTCATCACCGGCTCTACCACCTGACTTCCTCTCTCTAGTGCTGTGTGATGGGAGGGGCTGACCTATAGGCCAGACACGACTACTAATCATCTCTTCTCCTCGTCTTCTCTCCTGTCCTCTCATCTTCTTTATGGGACAGTACGGTCAGACCTGTTCTTTGGTACCTTTACATGTCTCTCCTCTTCTCCTCGTCTGTCCCCTCCTTCCTGTCTCTCTTCTCCTTTCCACCTCTCCTCCTCCCTCCCTCAAATCCTCTCATCTCCTTTTCACCTCCCCTCCTCCCTCCACTCCTCTCCTTCTCCCTCCACCCCTCTCATCTCCTCTCCCTCCTCTCATCTCTTTTCCACCTCTCTCCTCCTCATCTCTCATCTCCTTTCCACTCCCTCTCCCCCTCCACCTCTCTCTCATCTCCTTCACCTCTCCTCCCCACCTCCAGCTCCCTTCATCTCCTTTCACCTCTCCTCCTCCTCCCTCCCTCCACTCACCCTTTCCACTTCTCACCCCCTCCACTCTCTCATCTCCTTTCCACTCTCCTCCTCCCCCTCGCTCCACTCCTCTGCTTTTCAACCTCCTCCTCCCTCCACTCCTCTCTTTCCATCTCCTCCTCCCTCCTCTCATCATTCTTTCCCTCTCACTCCTCCCTCCACTCCTCTCATCTCTTTTCAACTCTCCTCTCCTCCACTCTTCATCTCCTTTCCACCCTCCCCTTTTCCCCTCCCTCCATCCTCCCCCCTCAATCTTCTCTTTTCCCCTCTCCTCCTTCCCTCTCCACTCCTTCTCACATTCTTTTCACTCCCTTCCCTCCCCGTCCACTCCTCTCGAATCTCTTTTTCGCTAGCCATCTCGTCCTCTCCACTCGCTCTCATTCCTTTCCACCCTCTTCCTCCTCCTCCTCCACTCCTCTCATCCGCTTTTCACCTCTCCTCCCCCCCCTCATCACTCCTCTCATCCGCTTTCCACCTCTCCTTCTCCTCTCTCCACTCCTCTCGAATCTCTTTCCACCTCTCTCGCTCCCTCCACTCCTCTCAATCTCTTTCCACTCTCTTCTCCCTCCACTCTTTATTTTCCC
>NW_019945378.1:8837-24829 GCF_002910315.2 Salvelinus sp. IW2-2015
TTTTCCCTTTTCCTTTCTGTGTGTATTGACACAGGGATTTATTCTAGAGGCCACTGCAGTCAGATCAGTTCTCTGGTCATATCCACCTCGAGTTTCTTCTTCTCTTCTGTTCCTTCCCTCCATCTCTCCTCTCGTTTCCTCTCCTCTGCGTGTATTCATCACAGGACTCCATTCTAGGGGCTAGTTTGGTCGGTCAGAACAGTTCAGTCTGTTCAGACACAAAGACCAGGATGTGAAGCGGTCAATGTAGACCTGGTGTGTTGACGTTTGAAAGCTGGTTTCACTACACTCCCTATGAACAGTCAATATAGCATGTTTACCTTCGGATAAACACACAATAACCACGGATCAGACATGGGCTAAAATGTATTATAAGCTGGGTGGTTCGAACCCTGAATGCTGATTTGCTGAAAGCCATGGTATATCAGACCGTATACAACGGGTATGACAGAACATGTATTTTACTGTTCTAATTACATGACAGTTTATAATAGCAATAAGGCACCTCCTGGGTTTGTAGTATATAGTCAATATACCACAGCTAAAGGGTGTGTCCAGGCACTCCATGTTGCGTCGTGCAGAAGAACAGCCCTAGCTGTGGTATATTGGCCATATACCACACCCCCTCGGGCCTTATAGTGCACTACTTTTGACCAGAGCCCTCTGTGCATTTTCCTATACAGGGAATAGGGTGCCATTTGGGATGCTGCCATTGTGTGAGCTGAGGGGTGGGCAGGGTCAGKGCCAAGCCAGGCGGACCGACAGGGTCTATCCTGGGTCACATTATATATCCTTTAAGCCCAGGAGAAAAGTTTGGCAAACTACCACCCATGTTGGCAATGACACCCCTGCTATATTGTGGATGAAGAGTTACCCGTCTAACAGAACACAGAGAGGGTTTTTTAATGGAAGCCTCTMCAACAYAATCCAGATACAATCAGGAATTCCCCAGGACAGCTGACTAGACCCCTTACGTTTTTCAATCTTTGAATAAAGCCAGCGTGTCTATGTATGCGGATGACTCAACACTRTACACGTCAGCTCCTACAGYGAGTGAAATCACTGCAGCACTTAATAAAGAGCTGCAGTTAGTTTCAGAATGGGTGGCAAGGAATAAGTTAGTCCTAAATAGTTCCAAAACGAAAATCATTGTATTTGGGACAATCATTCASTAAACCCTAAACCTCAACTAAACATTGTAATAAATAATGTGGAAATTGAGCAAGTTAAGATGACTAAACTGCTTGGAGTAACCCTAGATTGTAAACTGTCATGGTCAAAACATATTGATACAACAGTAGCTAGGATGGGGAGAAGTCTGTCCATAATAAAGAACTGCTCTGCATTCTTAACAAYACTATCAACAAGGCAGGTCCTACAGGCCCTAGTTTTGTCTCACCTGGACTACTGTTCAGTTATGTGTTCAGGTGCCACAAARAGGTACTTAGGAATTTTACAATTGTCTCAGAACACGGCAGCACGGCTGGCCCTTAAATGTACACGGAGAGCTAAATGTCATAATATGCATGTATATCTCCCATGGCTCAAAGTGGAGGAGAGATTAACGTCATCACTACTTGTTTTTGTAAGAAGTGTTGACATGCTGAATGCACCGAGCTGTCTGTTTAAACTACTAGCACACAGCTCAGACACCCATTCATTCATTACCCATAAGACATGTCACCAGAGGTCTCTTCACAGTCCCCAAGTCAAGAGCAGATTATTGGAGGTGCCCAGTACTACATGGAGCCATGACTACATGGAACTCTATTCCGCACCAGGTAGTACAGTGTCTTGCAAAAGTATTTGACCCCCTTGGTGTTTTTCCTATTTTGATGCATTACAACCTGTAATTTAAATAGATTTTTATTTGGATATCATGTAGTGGACATACACAAAATAGTCCAAATTGGTGAAGTGAAATGAAACAAATAACCTGTTTAAAAAAATAAAAAAATAAAAAAACGGGAAAGTGGTGGGTGCATATAAATTCACCCCCTTTGCTATGAAGCCCCTAAATAAGATCTGGTACAGCCAATTACCTTACCAGAAGTGACATAATTAGTTAAATAAAGTCCACCTGTGTGCAATCTAAGTGTCACATGACCTGTCACATGATCTCAGTAATTATACAATTGTTCTGAAAGGCCCCAAAGTCTGCAACACCACCAAGCAAGCGGCACCATGAAGACCAAGGAGTTCTCCAAACAGGTCAGGGACAAAGTTGTGGAGAAGT
This sequence comes from Salvelinus sp. IW2-2015, assembly GCF_002910315.2. Taxonomy (NCBI): domain Eukaryota; kingdom Metazoa; phylum Chordata; class Actinopteri; order Salmoniformes; family Salmonidae; genus Salvelinus; species Salvelinus sp. IW2-2015. The sequence goes on from NW_019945378.1 coordinate 11,074, forward strand.
ACAGATCAGGGTTGGGTTATAAAAAAATATCAGAAACTTTGAATATCGCGCCGGCGCACCATTAAATCCATTATTAAAAAATATGGAAAGAATATGGCACCACAACAAACCTGCCAAGGAGGGCCGCACCACCAAAACTCGGAATAGGCAAGGAGGGCATTAATCAGAGAGGCAAACAAAGAGACCAAAGATAACCTGAAGAAGCTGGCAAAGCTCACAAGCGGAAATTGAGTATCTGTCCATAGGAACGGTGCACTTTAAGCAGTAACACTCCACAAGAGCTGGGAAGTGGCCAGAAAAAACTCACTTGCCTCTAAAGAAAAAATAAGAAATACATTTGTGTTCACCAAAAGGCATGTGGGGAGACTTCCCAAACATATGGAGAAGGTATTCTGGTAGACTGAAAGACTAAAATTGAGCTTTTTGGACATCAAGGAAAACGCTATGCTGGCGCAAACCCACACCTCTCCCCAAGTGAAGCTGGTGGTGGCAGCATCATGCTGTGGGGCTGTTTTTTTCATTGGCAGGGACTGGGAAACTGGCAGAATTGAAAGGAATGATGGATGGCATCAGACAGGAAATTCTTGAGGAACTGTTTCAGTCTCAGAGATTTGAGACTGGGATGGAGGTTCACCTTCCAGCAGGACAATGCACGCTAAGCATACTGGTGAATGCAACACATCAAGTGAATTTAAGGGGAAACATTTAAATGTCTTGTTGAATGACCTAGTTCAAAGCCCAGACTCAATCCATCTGAGAATTCTGTGGTATGACTTAAAGATTGCTGTACACCAGCGGAACATCCAACTGAAGGAGCTGGAGCAATTTTGCCTTGAAGAAATTGGGCAAAATCCCAGTGGCTAGATGTTGCCAGCCTTACAGAGACATACCCCAAGAGACTTGCAGCTGTAATTACTGCAAAGGTGTCTCTAACAAAGTATTGACTTGGGGGGTGAAACAGTTATGGCACGCTCCGAAGATTTCAGTTTTTTTTTGTCTTATTTCTTGTTTGTTTCACAATAAAAAATATTTTGCATCTTCAAAGTGATAGAAATGTTGTGTAAATCAAATGATACAACCCCCCCCMAAAAAACTATTTTAATTCCAGGTTGTAAGGCAACAAAATAGGAAAAATGCTATGGGGGGTGAATACTTTTGCAAGCCACTGTATGCATGAAAATACACTCAAATAAAAGATTACATTTTGTACAGTCACCTCATACATGCTTCAAGAGGGCCACCATTGTTCCTGTTCACAAGAAAGCTAAGGTAACTGAGCTAAACGACTATCGCCCCCTGTAGCACTCACTTCCGTCATCATGAAGTGCTTTGAGAGACTAGTCAAGGATCATATCACCTCCACCCTACCTGACACCCTAGACCCACTTCAATTTGTTTACCGCCCCAATAGGTCCACAGACGATGCAATCRCMATCACACTGCMCRCTGCCCTAWCCCATCTGGACAAGAGGAATACCTATGTAAGAATGCTGTTCATCGACTACAGCTCAGCATTTAACACCATAGTACCCTCCAAGCTCATGACTAAGCTCGAGACCCTGGGTCTCGACCCCGCCCTGTGCAACTGGGTCCTGGACTTTCTGACGGGACTCCCCCAGGTGGTGAGGGTAGGAAACAACATCTCCACCCCGCTGATCCTCAACACTGGGGCCCCACAAGGGTGCGATCTCAGCCCTCTCCTGTACTCCCTGTTCACCCATGACTGCGTGGCAATGCACAGCTCCAACTCAATCATCAGGTTTGCAACAAAACAAAAGGAGATGATCGTGGACTTCAGGAAACAGCAGAGGGAGCACCCCCCTATCCACATCGACAGGACAGTAGTGTAGAAGGTGGAAAGTTTTARGTTCCTCGGCGTACACATCACGGACAAACTGAAATGGTCCACCACACAGACAGCGTTGTGAAGAAGGCGCAACAGCGCCTCCAACCTCAGGAGGCTGAAGAAATGTGGCTTGTCACAAGGCAACTGCTCCGCCCACAACCGTAAGGCTCTCCAGAGGGTAGTCAGGTCTGCACAAAGCATCACCGGGTGCAAACTACCTGCCCTCCAGGACACCTACACCACCCGATGTCACAGGAAGGCCATAAAGATCATCAAGGTCAACAACCACCCGAGCCACTGCCTGTTCACCCCGGTATCATCCAGAAGGCGAGGTCAGTACAGGTGCATCAAAGCTGGGACCGAGAGACTGAAACAGCTTATATCTCAAGGCCATCAGACTGTTAAACAGCCATCACTAACATTGAGTGGCTGCTGCCAACATACTGACTCAGATCTCTAGCCACTTAATAATAAAAAATTGGATGTAATAAATGTATCACTAGTCACTTTAAACAATGCCACTTTATATAATGTTTACATACTCTACATTACTCATCTCATATGTATATACTGTACTCTACACCATCTACTGCATCTTGCCTATGCCGTTCGGCCATCGCTCATCCATATATTTATATGTACATATTCTTATTCATTCCTTTACACTTGTGTGTATAAGGTAGTTGTGAAATTGTTAGATTACTTGTTAGATATTACTGCATGGTCGGAACTAGAARCACAAGCATTTCGCTACACTCACATTAACATCTGCTAACCATGTGTATGTGACCAATAAAATTTGATTTGATTTATAAAACATTTGATCTCAAATCCAAAATGATGTATTTTGGAACATTTTCTAATTATGTTGACTACTTTAAAGTCTTCCTCTCCAGAACCGCTGGATTGACTGGTACCATATCTCCTGCTCCTACAATATGGCCGCTATGAGCCATTGAGATTGAATTAATGTTTTTTCCTGTTCAACAGCGCCACCATGCGGCCAAACTGAACCATACTTTACGGGTTAGCTAGTATATCCCTGAGAATGTGTGCCAAATTTCATCACTCTGAGTCAAACAGATCAAGCGATATAAACATGTGCCTGTTATAGCGCCACCGTGTGGTCGATATGAATGTGCTTGCATATGTTGATTCTTGACAGTGTTTGGAACATGTGTACCAAGTTTTGTTACAATACAAATATCTCTGTCTGATTTATATGCCTTTATGAGCCTGACCACACCCATGTGAATGTTACTTGGTCAGTAGCAGCCATGTTGTTTGACATACTAATCTGGAAAATACCCTTGGGCCAAAAAACCTTGGCCCATAGATGCCATATATTAAGTTTTGTGCAGACCGGTCATTCAGTTCCAGAGGATTAGCGTTTTAAGTGCCGGAACTTACAGGTCCTTAAGCAAATGTATTCCTTGTGGGGAGAGGGACCTAAGTACCGAATTTCACAACTCTACGCTATACGGGGTGAGGGGCATGAGCTTTTAAAGTTTGCATTTTCAATTGCTTGTTATAGCACCACAATGTGGCCAGTTGGCATGGCATTGCATGACAGGGTGTGGCCCTTGGCCCTTTACCATCATGCCAGGTTGCATGACGGTAAAGGCTTTACCTAGGCCTTACCATGTCATGGGAATGTCCATCTTTTCGCCAAATTTTGGTGGAACCAGAATAATAATAATAATAATAAACGCCAACAAATACAATAGGGTTTCACCCAGCCTTGCTGCTTGAACCCCTAATTATAACAACCTAATATTAGAAACCTCATGAAGCAGTTTTTAAGTAGGGGTGTAATGGGCATTCAAACAACAACAGGTGCCTTGTGCAGCTGCAACTGAGCAGCACCGCAATGATTAACCTGGGTGTGTCTGTGCCCTGTATCAGAGAGCCAAACGAGAGAGAAAACCACTCAACTCAAGCTTGTTTTCCAAGTCACTTCCAAGAAGTGGTACATTCAGTATTAACACCAGTAGGCAGGTCTTTAATCACAGCGACAGATGGGTCTCTCAGCAGGATAAAGGCAGGGCGTCAGAGGAGCACAGCACTAGAGGATGGCCCTCTAGTGAAAGCAGTTTAATCTCCTCATAGTCACCGAGCAGCACAATACTTTCCCTGGGCCTAACACACACACACACGCACACGCACACAAACAGAGCAAACTAGAACACTATTTGGCCCTAAACAGAGAGTACACAGTGGCAGAATACCTGACCACCGTGACTGACCAAAAATTAAGGAAATCTTTAACTATGTACAGACTCAGTGAGAATAGCCTTGCTATTGAGATAAGAAAAGACAGGCTATGGCGACCTGAGAGCCAGGTTTGCACTTAATGTACAAAGATCTGGCCTGGCGACGAAAATAGCAAGATGAAGATGGTTTTTATTCCAACAGGTGCCCAGACGGTTCCCGATCCAACAGAATTCTCCTCATGCGTACAACTTAAAGAGCAGACTTAGTAATGTTCCTCAGTGAAGAACAATCGAATCTGAGCAGATTGTCACAATTGGCTTTTTACCAAATTACCGTAACGACAGACCACGTATTCACCCTGCACACGCCTATTGACAAACAAACAAATAACCAAAACAAAAGCAAAGTCTTCTCATGCTTTGTTAATTTAAAAAATGATTTGGACTGAATTTGGCATGAGGGTCTGCTATACAAAGTGATGAAAAGTGGTGTTGGGGGAAAACATACGACATTATAAAACCCATGTAACAAAAACGACAAGTGTGCGGATAAACTTGGCAAAACACACAAATTTCTTTCCACAGGAATGGGGGTGGGACAGGGATGCAGCTTAAAGTCCCACCCTCTCAACATATACAGTGGGGAGAACAAGTATTTGATACACTGCCGATTTTCGAGGTTTTTCCTACTTACAAGGCATGTAGAATGGTCTGTTAATTTTTTTATCATAGGTACACTTTCACCTGTGAGAGACGAATCACATTGTATGACTTTTTAAGTAAATTAATTTTGCATTTTTATTGCATGACATAAGTATTTTGATACATCAGAAAAGCAGAACTTAATATTTGGTACAGAAACCTTTGTTTGGCAATTACAGAGATCATACGTTTCCTGTAGTTCTTGACCAGGTTTTGCACACACGGCAGCAGGGAATTTTGGCCCACTCCTCCATACAGACCTTCTCCAGATCCTTCAGGTTTCGGGGCTGTCGCTGGGCAATAGGACTTTCAGCTCCCTCCAAAGATTTTCTATTTGGTTCAGGTCTTGGAGACTGGCTAGGCCACTCCAGGACTTTGAGATCCTTCTTACGGAGCCACCTCCTGTAGTTTGCCCTGGCTGTGTGTTTGGGTCGTTGTCACAGCTGGAAGACCCAGCCACGACCCATCTTCAACTGTCTTACTGAGGGAAGGAGGTTGTTGGCCAGATCCTCGCGATACATGCCCCATCCATCTCTCCCTCAATACGGTGCAGTCGTTCCCGTCCCCTTTGCAGAAAGAGCATCCCAAAGAATGATGTTTCCACCCTCCATGCTTACCACGGTTGGGAGATGTTTTTTGGGTTGTGACTCATCCCTTTTCGTTCTTCCTCGCCAAACACGGCGAGTGGGAGCTCTAGACCAAAAGGCTGCTATTTTTGTTCATCAGACCGACATGCCTTTCTCCCTTGCCCTGCCTCCCTGGATCATCCAGATGGTCCATTGGAACTTCAGACGGGCGCTTGGATATGCGCTGGTCGTTGAATGCATGTGGGGGAATCTTGCGTGCGCTGGCAGGATTTGAATCCATGACGGTCGTAGTGTGTTACTCCTAGGGTTTATCTTTGAGATTGTGTGTACCCAGCTCTCTTCAGGGTCATTGTAGCAAGGTCCTGCGTGTAGTTCTGGGCTGATCGCCTCCGACCTTCCTCGTGACTGCATTGATGCCCCACGAGGTGAAGATCTGTGACATGGAAGCCCCAGGGAACGCGGGGTGTGACCAGTTCATCTTGAATTCGTCCATTTTCTATTATATTGCGCGTACCCTACAGTTGTGTTGCCTTCTCACCCAAGCTCTGCTTGCCTTTGTCTGTACCCCATCCAGCCTGTGCAGGTCTACATTTTATCCCTGATGTCTTAACACAGCTCTCTGGTCTTGGCATTTGTGGAGAGGTTGGCAGTCTGTTTGCTTGAAGTTGTGGTGGACAGGTGGTCTTATACCGGTAACTGAGTTCAAATCAGGTGCAATAATGATGCGTTCCACAAAAAGGTACATTGCTTGGACCACAGAATACGAAATTGTCCACCTAGACGCCTTGCTCTAAGCCTAAAACATCAGCGCCTAGCAGGTAAGACTTCCGGACAAAGCTTTACTGAAGCGAGTCTGAGAGACAATGGAAGCAAGAGGGGCCTTCCTACATCATCAAAACAGAACATAACATCGGACATACCAGTTTTAGGATCTGGCTAAAAGATAGCTTGAATCAGTTATGAACATTGTAATTTTTGATGTGAGTCTGGGGTCGGGATCACGGCACCAAGATCGAAAATGGCACACTAAATGGCACACAATACCCTGGTCCGAATATTGTGAGAGTGATTGTCAATACGGATGAGTTTGTCACAATTAGTCGACACTCTGCTGAGGCTAGCAATGGTATTAGCCAGACAACCTAACGAGATAGCACTGATCAGATAGAAAGTTCTATAGCCAATATACTGCTTAGAGAGCTCGGCTCCTTCTGCCACACCAACGTTAATTTCCTCTGTAGGTGAATGGCATATGAGACGTTGGGGGTCACTTCTTCGTTGGGATATAGTCAGCACCGAACTTTGATCTCACTTCACCACCTCTCTGTCTTCCCCTGACGACCAGGCCTCTTGTTTATTCTTCTTTTTTGGCATGAGAATCAGCGCCGTTAACGGGTATTCGTACTTGACAAAACGGAGCACAGTGATAAATGTTGCCAGAGGGGCGCCAAATTCAAACTAACAGGAAAATCTCATAATTTAAAAAATTCCTCAAGACATACACGTTATTATAAACGATTTAGAGATCGAAACTGTGTGGTGTACATTCCCCATACCCCTTACTATGTGTCTCGATTCACAAACCGGCTTTTAACGGGATGAAAAGCAACCATGGTCGAGTTTATGCTTTGCATGCGCATACAACCCTATTCACGAGAAAAGCAGCCAGATTTTCCAACAGCACAGGAGGATCCTACAAGAATAAGCTAAGAATACGAGAATAGAATGAATCACTAACTTTGATGAGTCTTCAGAGGATCTTCATGTGTGTGACACCAATAAATCGTATTTTTGGTTCGATAAAGTTCATATTTTTATGATCCAAAAATCTACAGTTTATCATTGAGAGCGCGTTATGATTCATGTAATGTATGTTTTGCTTCCAAGACAGTTCACGGTGATTTTTGCCAGAGAGCCACATAAATTTAACAGAAATACTCATATATAAACATTGACAACAGTATACTTAGTGTTGATGCAATGGAATATTAGAGAAACTGTGTCTCTCTTAATCGCAACCCTGCTGTCACATTTTCAAAAAAGCATTTCTATGGAAATAAAGCTGACACATTGCCAATAATCTGGATACAGGACTGCTCTAGAGCACCACCGAAAAAACCTATACAGAACCTTATGCCTATGTTGTGGAGTCAACAGAATAGGGAATATGCAATAAAATATTCACTGTTACTTTGATGATTTCATCAGAATGGCTCCCTGGGAATCCCAGCTTCCACCAGATGAAATGTTTAAATCGAGTCTTATGTCCAATACCATGTCCTTTGTTGTTCGCGACAGTTGTTAAGATTCACAAATCCAAATTCACGAGGCGCAAGGCCCAGAACGAAAAAGTAAAAAAGTGTCCATTACTTGTAGAAACATGTCAAACGATGTATAGAATCAATCGTATTAGGATGTTTTTTAATCAATAAATCTTCAATAATGGTCTTTCAAACCGGAGGAAGTTCCTTTGTCTTTAGAAAGGAAGAGGAATGCAGCTAGACATCTCAACGGCGACTACACTGTCTTAAGAGACTGTTGACATCTGAGTGGGAGCCTTAGGACAAGTGCACATATAGGAACCCATCTGACACTAGGCAATATCTGACTTGGAAGAACTTTACAAATCCTACAAACTTGAGATTTCCCCACTTGCTGGATTGAATTTTTCTCAGGTCTTTTTGCCTGACCAATGAGTGTATCTATGTTACTCAACATAATTCAATAGCAAGTAAATCATTTGAGAAACTTCAGAGTGTGTATTCTATCCCGATACTACTTAATCATAATGCATATATTATGCTGTCTGGGCTGATACCACGCAGGCAGTTTTAAGTCTCTGGGGCAACCTTATTCTCTCAAGCTACTCCAATTGACTCGTCTCCCCAGCCATAAGAATTGATCTTAGGTTGTAAATTCCTCGGAGGAGCTCCTCCCTCTATTGCAGTTATATGAGTGATGAGACAAAGGTTCACTATAAAAAAGGTAACTCTTCTCACTCACAGAACATGCTGAGAACTTGAACAATGTTATGTGTTAGGAGAAAGGCGTAAACGGGTCGGTGGGAATCCAGCTATACAGCCACATTACCAAAAACTCTGTTTATACATGAGCCTCCATTCTGAGCCTTGCATCTAATTATTGTATAAATGAATGAGTAAAGATGAAACTATTTGTGAAATTGTGTAATGTGATTTAAAAACCGTTAATTGTGAGAGAATTGTATTTCTGGTTTAAAGTTTCACTAAGTCATGGGCGCCCCCTGAGCACAGACATCGATTCTGGCGTAATAGTGGGGACAGCCCTTTTCTACTGTTACGAATATAACCCCCACTAAGGAAGCCCACTTCAGACCATGCTCATTCGGTCAGCTGAGGAGCAAGGAATTTGAGAAAGAGCCATGCGTACTTCAGTATAAGCTGTTGTTAATGGTTTGTTTAACTCTGAGACTATCGATATCTGACAAGATAAGATAGAGCAATATCTTCCAATACTAATTACTATCACAGTTGTGCAAGCTTGAGAAATTACTATCATGTTTCGACAATGCGAAGTAGTACCGAACTAAACTGCCCGTATAACATGGTTATTCTTCTATAAGAACATTTCGTGAATTTACTCTGAAGTATCCATTCTAACCAAAGAAACTCTAGGCACGCAGAAGAGAATCTCAGATGAATTTTCCAAACAGAAAAGGACGATTCCAACAGAGATCACTAGTACACACTGAGCGTAAATATATATATAATGTATTGCAATTATTCCGAATGAGTGAGCTTTTCATGTGCAAGGATTAGCATTTTAAGATTATTATAATTATCAACTGTGTAGTGTCTTTCTGTCTTTCACGCCCTTCTCAGTCCCTTTGTTCTCAAGCCGCCATTAGCCGGTTTTAGACCACTAGGGCACACCCTATCGTTTCCTTGTAACCATACTACTATGTTTTATTGTGTTTTGTCATGCATTCTGTGATTATTTAGTTAGTTTGCAAATAATCGATTAAAGACAATATGAATGTATGGATGATTCTATTGTGAAGAACTGGTTCGTGCGCAGACCAACAATTTACGGACGTTTGGAATGAGACAACTGCATGAGGTAAAGAATAATTATTAATTAGAAGACTAATTGATCAGATATTATAATCTTATGAAAAGTATATTAGAGAAAATTATAAGTCTTGTAACTCGAATATTTTCCTTGGTGCCCCGACTTCCTAGAATTAACGTTATTTACATTTAGTTATTTGCATTCATGCCAGAGCGACTTGCAATAGATGAGGTTAAAACTACTACAGAGATTTGATTTGATAAATAACAGTCTTCACTTCAAGATGCCAAAGACACGACAATACGCAAATTATCAAAATCCAGAAAAGCAGCCGTTAGATTATACAACACCTAAAAAGGAAGCGAGTTCCCCAAACCTTCCATAACAAAGCCATCAACTACAGAGAAATGAAACCTGGAGAAGAGTCCCTAAGCAAGCTGGTCCTGGGCTGCTGTTACAAAACACAAACAGACCACAGAGACCCAGGACAGCAAACACAATTAGACCCAACCAAGCCATGAGAAAACAAAAAGATAATTACTTGACACATTATAAAGAATTAACGAAAAAAACTGAGCAAACTAGAATGCTATTTGGCCCCAACAGAGAGTACACAGTGACCACATACCTCACCACTGTGACTGACTCAACATATGAAAAGCTTTGACTATGTACAGACTCAGTGAGCATAGCCTTGCTATTTGAGAAAGCCACCGTAGGTAGACCTGGCTCTCAAGAGAAGACAGGCAGCATACCACCCTGCAACCCACTGCTGTCTTGCCTCTGAAGCTAAGCAGGGTTGGTCCTGGATGGGACGAGGACCAGTGAGTATGGTGTTGGGAGGGCCAGTAGGAGGCCCACTCCTTCAACTCTGGTCTAAACACATATATCGGCCAATTGCCGCCAGGGCCAGTGATGGGAATTGCCAGGTAGGTCGTCCTCTGGATGGGATGCAAACAGGTCCCTGCTGTCTTGGGTCACTAAAGATCCTATGGTACTTATTGTAAGAGTGAGGGGTGTTAACCCTGGTGTCCTAGTTAAATTCACAAACTGGCCCTCATACCATCAATGGTCACCTAAGTCATCCCAGCTTTCAATTGGCTCATTCATCCCTCTCCCTCCCCTGTAACTATTCCCAGGTTGTTCCTGTAAATGAAAATGTGTTCTCAGTCAACTTACCTGGTAAAATAAGGGTTATAAACTCAGCAAAAAAGAAATGTCCTCTTCTTGTAACTGTGTTTTATTTTCAGAACTTAACATGTGTAAATATATATTTTATCAACATAACAAGATTCAACACTGCAGACATAAACTGGAACAAGTTCCACAGACATGTGACTAACGAAAATGGAATAATGTGTTCCTGAACAAAGGGGGGTTATAAAATCAAAGCTAACAGTCATTTATTGTGGGGCACAGCCGTACGCATTAATATTGGCAGTGGCATCCCTCCCCTCATGGATTTGCATCATATTTTTGCCAGTTCTTTGGTCTGTATATGTTACCCCACTCTCTCACACCAAGGCACCTGCAAGTCTCAGACATTCTGGGGGGAAGGGCCCCTAGCCGTCACCCTCCGATCAACAGGTTCCAGACGTGCTCAATGGGATTGAGATCAGGGCTCTCGCTGGCATGGCAGAACACTGACATTCCTGTCTTGCAGGAAATCAGCACAGAAGAGCATTACTGCGGTGGACATTGTCATGCTGGAGGGGTCATGTCAGGATGAGCCTGGCAGGAAGGGTACCACAATGAGGGAGGGGATGGTCTTGTCCTGTAACGCCAACGTTGAGATTGCCTGCAATGACAACAAGCTCAGTCCGATGATGCTGTGGCAAACCGCCCCAGACATACGGACCCTCAACCTCCAAATCGACCCCGCTCCAGAGTACAGGCCTCTTGGGTGTAACGCGCATTCTTCGACGATAAACGCGAATCCGACCATCACCCCTGGTGAGACAAACTGCGACTCGTCAGTGAAGAGCACTTTTTTGCCAGTCCTGTCTGGTCCAGCGACGGTGGGTTTGTGCCCTAGGCGTACGTTGTTGGCCGGTGATGTGTGGTGAGGACCTGCCTTACAACAGGCCTACAAGCCCTCAGTCCAGCCTCTCTCAGCCTATTTTGCGGACAGTCTGAGCAATGATGGACGGATTGTGCGTTCCTGGTGTAACTCGGGCAGTTGTTGTTGCCATCCTGTACCTGTCCCGCAGGTGTGATGTTCGGATGTACCGATCCTGTGCAGGTGTTGTTACACGTGGTCTGCCACTGCGAGGTCAATCAGCTGTTCGTCCTGTCTCCCTGTAGCACTGTCTTAGGCGTCTCACAGTACGGACATTGCAATTTATTGCCCTGGCCACATCTGCACATGCCTCCTTGCAGCATGCCTAAGGCACGTTCACGCAAATGAGCAGGGACCCTGGGCATCTTTTCTTTTGGTGTTTTTCAGAGTCAGTAGAAAGGCCTCTTTAGTGTCCTAAGTTTTGATAAMTGTGACCTAAATTGCCTACCGTCTGTAAGCTGTTAGTGTCTTAACGACTGTTCCACAGGTGCAAGTTCATTAATTGTTTATGGCTCATTGAACAAGCATGGGAAACAGTGTTTAAACYCTTTACAATGAAGATCTGTGAAGTTATTTGGATTTTTACYAATTATCTTTGAAAGACAGGGTCCTGGAAAAGGGATGTTTCTTTTTTTGCTGAGTTTATATTTTAAAATACTGTGCACACTGCCCACAAAATGAGGTGGAAACTGAGCTGCACTTCCTAACCTCCTGCCAAATGTATGACCATGTTAGAGACACATATTTCCCTCAGATTACACAGATACACAAAGAATTCGAAAACAAATCCAATTTTGAAAAACTACTATATCTATTGGGTGAAATACCACAAGAAAAGGGCAACCAGTGAAGAACAAACATCATTGTAAATACAACCAATATTTATGTTGATTTATTTCTAGCGAATGACAGGATGGGAAGGCCTAGGTCTCAAGCACAGCAGCAGTACCACTAGCTACACCTCTCATCTCAGCACGCAGCAGTACCACTAGCTACACTCTCTCATCTCAGCACAGCAGCAGTACCACTGCTGCCTCTCCTCCTCAGCACAGCAGCAGTACCATAGCCTCGCCCCTCTCCTCTCAGCAAGCAGCAGTACCTCTACTGCTACACCTCTCATCTCAGCACAGACAGACAGTAACTAGCTGCCCCTCTCCTCGCTCTCATTCCTCTCAGCACAGCAGCAGTTCCACCTAGCTGCCCCTCTCCTCTCTCCTCATCCTCTCAGCACAGCAGCAGTAACCACTGCTACACCTTCCTCTCAGCACAGCAGCAGTACCTCTAGCTACACCTTTCTCCTCTCAGCACAGCAGCAGTACCACTAGCTGCCCTCTCCCTCCTCCTCATCTCCTCTCAGCACAGCAGCAGTTCCACTAGCTGCCCCTCTCCTCTCTCCTCATCTCCTCTCAGCACAGCAGCAGTACCACTAGCTGCCCCTCTCCTCTCTCCTCATCTCCTCTCAGCACAGCAGCAGTACACTAGCTGCCCTCTCTCTCTCCTCATCTCCTCTCAGCACAGCAGCAGTACCACTAGCTGCCCTCTCCTCTCTCCTCATCTCCTCTCAGCACAGCAGCAGTACCACTAGCTGCCCCTCTCCTCTCTCCTCATCTCCTCTCAGCACAGCAGCAGTACCACTAGCTGCCTCTCCTCTCTCTCATCTCCTCTCAGCACAGCAGCAGTACCACTAGCTGCCCCTCTCCTCTCTCCTCATCTCCTTCAGCACAGCAGCAGTACACTAGTGCCCCTCTCTCTCCTCATCTCCTCTCAGCACAGCGCAGTACCACTAGATGCCCCTCTCCTCTCTCCTCATCTCCTCTCAGCACAGCAGCAGTACCACTAGCTGCCCTCTCTCCTCTCTCCTCATCTCCTCTCAGCACAGCAGCAGTACCACTAGCTGCCCCTCTCCTCTCTCCTCATCTCCTCTCAGCACAGCAGCAGTACCACTAGATGCCCCTCTCCTCTCTCCTCATCTCCTCTCAGCACAGCAGCAGTACCACTAGCTTGCCCCTCTCCTCTTCTCCTCATCTCCTCTCAGCACAGCAGCAGTACCACTAGCTGCCCCTCTTCCCTCTCCTCCTCATCTTCTAGCACAGCAGGCAGTACCACTAGTGCCCCTCTCCTCTCTCCTCATCCCTCTCAGCACAGCAGCAGTACCACTAGCTGCCCCTCTCCTCTCTCCTCATCTCCTCTCCAGCACAGCAGCAGTACCACTAGCTGCCCCTCTCCTCTCTCCTCATCTCCTCTCAGCACAGCAGCAGTACCACTACGCTGCCCCTCTCCCTCTCTCCTCTCTCTCTTG
>NW_019945378.1:27482-31870 GCF_002910315.2 Salvelinus sp. IW2-2015
GTCATATAATGTATATATAAGGTGTGTAGTTGATGTGCAAAATGATTAGAGTTAAGTTCCAAAATGGGATTGAAGTACAGTACATAAATGTACGTTAAATGGACCCTAGTAATTCCAACATGGGATTAATTTGGGGACTTTTAAATGAATGATATGTAGCAATTGATTCTTGAAGAATACAAATAATAAATGTCTCATGAGCTTAGTTCAACGATCTTACCCCATCAGAACCCAAAATAGAAGCCGGTTTTACTCTTTTGTTTGTAAACGATCTACAGCGCATTCAGAAAGTATTCAGACCCCTTGACTTTTTCCACATTTTGTTACTACAGCCTTATTCTAAAATGGATTAAATAAATGTTTTTCCTCATTAATCTACACACAATACCCCATAATGACAAGGCGAAAACAGGTTTTTCAAAATTTGTGCAAATTTAGTCATGAGGTCGAAGGAATTGTCCATAGAGCTCCAAGACAGGATTGTTTCGAGGCACAGATCTGGGGAAGGGTACCAACATCTTTTTGCAGCATTGAAGGTCCACAAGAACACAGTGGCCTCCATCATTCTTAAATGGAAGAAGACTCTTCCTAGAGCTGGCCGCCCGGCCAAACTGAGCAATTGGGGGAGAAGGGCCTTGGTCAGGGAGGTGACCAAGAACCCGATGGTCACTCTGACAGAGCTCCAGAGTTCCTCTGTGGAGATGGGAGACCTCTGTGGAGACCTTTCAGAAGGACAGCCATCTCTGCAGCACTCTACCAATCAGACGGAAGCCACTCCTCAGTAAAAGGCACATGACAGCCCGCTTGGAGTTTACCAAAAGGCAAGATTGAAACCAAGATTGAACCCTGGCCTGAATGCCAAGCGTCACGTATGGAGGAAACCTGGCACCATCCCTACAGTGAAGCATGGTGATGGCAGCAACATGCTGTGGGGATATCTTTCAGCGGCAGGGACTGGGAGACTCGTCAGGATCGAGGGAAAGATGAACGGAGCAAAGTACAGAGAGAGCATTGATGAAAACCTGCTCCAGAGTCCTTAGGACCTGAGACTGGGGGCGAAGGTTCACCTTCCAACAGGACAWTGACCCTAAGCACACAGACAAGACAACGCAGTAGTAGCTTCGGGACAAGTCTCTGAATGTCCTTGATTGGCCCAGCCAGAGCCTGAACTTGAACCCAATCGAACATCTCTGGAGAGACCTGAAAATAGCTGTGCAGCAACGCTCCCCATCCAACCTGACAGAGCTTGAGAGGATCTGCAGAGAAGAATGGGAGTAACTCCCCAAATACAGGTGTGCCAAGCTTGTAGCTTCATACCCAAGAAGACTCGATGCTGTAATCGCTGCCAAAGGTGCTTCAACAAAGCACTGAGTCTAGGGTCTGAATACTTATGTTAATTTTTWAAAATAAATTTGCAAACATTTCTAAAAACCTGTTTTTGCTTTGTCATTATGGGGTATTGTGTGTAGATTGATGAGGGGGGGAAACAATTTAATCTGTTTTAGAATAAGGCTAAGGGGTCTGAATACTTTCCGAATACACTGTAATACTAAAGCCCCTTCCCTCAGCTGTTTATCAAAACAAGTGGAGGGTGGCTGTTCTTTTCTTCCCCGAATCCCGGATTGCCTCTTTAATTTCATGACTAAAGTAACAGTGTATTGAAATTTCAAGATGTGCCTTTAATAAGCTACCTTGCTGGTTAACTTTTTTCCTTCTCATCAAAAGATTAGCAAGAGCAAATAGCTGTCTGAGGGACAAGGAGATATCAACCATGGTCTCTCCTAGCTGTCTCTCCTTACATCTTCGGGGGAGGCATTTCTGGAGAGAGTGAGGAGTCCAACCAGAGGCAGCACATAGTTCGTCACTTCTCACCTGACAGTGTGTGTGTGTGTGTGTGTGTGTGTGTGTGTGTGTGTGTGTGTGTGTGTGTGTGTGTGTGTGTGTGTTCCATCAATCAGTTTATTTATTTTTTATTTAACCTTTATTTAAACAGGTAGGCAATTGAGAACACGTTCTCATTTACAATTGCGACCTGGCCAAGATAAAGCAAAGCAGTTCCGACACATACAACCCACATAGTTACACATGGAGCTAAACAAACATATAGTCAAATAATACAGTGAAAAAAAAAATAAGTCTATATACAATGTGAGCAAGTGAGGTGAGATAAGGGAGGTGAAGGCAAACAAATATATGTATAAATAAATAAAAATATAAAAAGGCCATGGAGGCGAAGTGAGTACAACACAGCAAGTAAAATAAAACTTTAAAAAAACAATGGAATGGTTGGTTTGCCAGTGGAAGAAAGTGCAAAGTAGAGACAGAAATAATGGGGTGCAAAGGAGCAAAATAAATTAATAAATAAATACAGTAGGTAAAGAGGTAGTTGTTTGGGCTAAATTGTAGATGGGTTATGTACAGGTGCAGTAATCTATGAGCTGCTCTGACAGCTGGTGCTTAAAGCTAGTGAGGGAGATAGGGTTTCCAGTTTCAGAGATTTTTGTAGTTTGTTCCAGTCATTGGCAGCAGAGAACTGCAAAGGAGAGGCGTCCAAAGGAGAATTGGTTTTGGGGTGACTAGAGAGATTACCTGCTGGAGCGCGTGCTACAGGTAGTGCTGCTATGGTGACCAGCGAGCTGAGATAAGGGGGGACTTTACCTAGCAGGGTCTTGTAGATGACCTGGAACCAGTGGGTTTGCGCGACGAGTATGAAGCGAGGGCAGCCAACGAGAGTGTACAGGTCGCAGTGCTGGGTAGTATATTGGGGCTTTGGTGACAAAACGGATGGGCACTGTGATAGACTGCATCCAATTTATTGAGTAGGGTTTTGGAGGCTATTTTGTAAATGACATCACCGAAGTCGAGGATTGGTAGGATGGTAGTTTTTACAAGGGTATGTTTGGCCGATGAGTAAGGATGCTTTGTTGCGGAAATGGAAGCCAATTCTAGATTTGACTTTGGATTGGAGATGTTTTGATGTGAGTCTGGAAGGAGAGTTTACAGTCTAACCAGACACCTTAGGTATTTGTAGGTGTCCACATATTTCTAAAGTCAGAGCGTCCAAAGTAGTGATGTTGGACAGGCGGGCAGGAGCAGCAGCGATCGTGTTGAAGAGCATGCATTTGGTTTACTTGTATTTAAGAGCAGTTGGAGGCCACGGAAGGAGAGTTGTATGGCATTGAAAGCTCGCCTGGAGGGTTGTTAACACAGTGTCAAAAGAAGGGCCAGAAGTTATACAGAAATAGTGTCGTCTGCCGTAGGAGTGGATCAGAGAATCACCAGCGAAATCACCGATCAATCACAGTGTTTAGAGTCAGACAGTTGATGTGGCTGCTGTTAATGTTTGGGTACAATGTTGTACACTGCACTCACAGGATACTCTCTCTCTCCGCTCTGTATATCTCTCTCTCTCTCGCGGCTCGTCTCTTGCGCTCGATCTTCTCTGCGCTCTCGGTCGATCTCTCTCTCGCGCGCTCTCATCTCTAAACGCCTCTCCTCTCTCCTGTCTGACTCTTATCTCTCTCCTCCTTCTCTCTCTCCTTTTCCTCCTCCTTTCTTCCTCTCCTCGCGCTCGCTCTCTCTCTCTCTCTTCTTCCCTCTCCTTCTTTCTTCTGCGTCTGTTATCTCTCTCCTATCTCTCTCTCGTCTCGCGCTCTGTATTCCTCTCTCGCGCTCTCTTCTCTCTCTCTCTCTCTCTCTCTCTCTCTCTCTCTTCTCTCCTCTCTCTCCTCTCTCTTCTCGGCGCTCTGTATCTCTCTCTCTCTCTCTCTCCTCTCTCTCTCTCTCTCTCTCTCTCTTCTCTCTCTCTCCTCTCGCTCTGATCTCTCTCTCGCGCTCTCGGCTCCGGTGATCTCTCTCTCTCCTCTCCCTCGTCGTCCCCACTCTTCAGCCTCGCCCTCTCACCCTCTCTTTTTCTCTATCTACTCCCACTACCGCTGTCCCCCTCTGTCTTCTCTTTCCTCTCCTTCTTTGCTCCTCCTCTTTATCTTTTTATCCTTCTCTCTTTCCGCTACCTTTTTCACATCTCCCTTCTGACCGTCTTCGTCCTCTCTTTTTCTCTCTTCCTCTCCTCTCCTTCTTCCTCCGCCCAGCCTCCTCCGTCTTCATACTTCTTCGTTGTCGCTCCCCTTCTCTTACCCCCTTTCCCCCCCTTCCCCCTCCTGTTCTTCCTCCTCCCTCTGCCTTATCTCCTCCCCTCCCCTCCTCTTCCCGCCGCCACTCTCCTTTCCATCCATGTTTCCTCCCTCTCCTCCCTTTCCGCCCCGCCCTTCTCTTCGTCACCTCCCTCATCCTCTCATTCCTCTGTCCCTCTTCCCTCGTCCCATCGTCTCCCCTCCTTCTCATCCCGCCGTTTCCCTCTCCTCTTCCTCCTCTCTACCCTTCCGCCC
>NW_019945378.1:32358-46754 GCF_002910315.2 Salvelinus sp. IW2-2015
CCCTACTGCGCAGTCAGTTCAAATCACAGAGAGGGAAGAGACAACGAGCAGGCGGCAGTGGTTCATTCTGCAGTGGCCATAGTGCGAAATCGTGCCTTCTCTGCAAAGTCCAAGAGATGCCAACTTTATACAACCGATTTGATAAGCTATTCAGTTGATTGGCTACCACACGAAAACATCTATGCTGAGAAAGAATCTGCATGCAAAATATGGTTAAGCGCCAATGTATTTTCTTGTCTGCCGTGCAGCACTAGAATAAGCGCTCTCCCACATCCACAAATGTTTACTAGTTTTCCCTGTACACAAAAAATGATTGCCTTTTGAACTGAAGTAAAAGTGCAGTTAACTGCAGTCGACTGTGGTATTTTGGACGCTAAGTAATTGCAGAATTAGATGTTTAAGTGCAGTTAAACAAGCACTGTCACTGCAGTTACACTCAAAATTCTGAATTTAAACACACGGTGTTATTTTTGGACGCAAGTATTTGCCAGAATACCGCAGTTATACTGCGACTCTGGATTGCAATCTTTTTTCGTAAGGGTTGACCTACTTCTCTTATAACTGAAGTTTACACAGGTTAGATCACTGGCTAATTGAATACTTTCAGAAGTTTTTGCAGTTAACTTTACCGCCATACCGACGTCACCTGTCGAAATCCACGGGCCGATTCAATTTAGCCTAGCAATAAAAATGAAATACACACGCAACCGAGGCTAATCGCGAGTGCCAGCAAATATCGCAAATTAAATCTGCAATTTATAACCAGTTAGTTACATGATGACTGCTTTCTCTTGTTTAACTCATATTCACAACTCACCGCCGGGCTCTGGGATGCGTCGTACTTCTTTTGTAGCGTACTCAGTCATCCTGCAAATTTCACAGATCCGACCGGTTTATTGAGCAAAATAGCATGAAGGAAGCGAGTGCAGCCCACGTCTCTCCAGCTTTGTGGACTCGAATCGCCGAAGCACTGTTGACATTATGGCACCTGCGAAAATGCAATTTATACATTATAATATAATGGTCCACGTATAATGCTAGAAAAGCAGACACGTTGCATTCTGCCAGATAGGTTCCATGAATGTATTTTTGATGGTCCAAAAAAGCTGTTTAATTTGAGCCTGACCTCTACAACAAGCACAACTCCTCTCTGGTGAAATGGGTGGTTGTGTGTGTGTGTGTGTGTTGTGTGTATGTGTGGTCAGCCTTCGTGTTTTTGGCTCCATCCATCTCTTCTGGCAGCAGTAGGTGGTCTGTGGTGCCCCTGCAGTGTTTTTTATTTATTTTTATTTTAACCTTTATTAACCAGGTAGGCAAATTGAGAACACGTTCTCATTTACAAATTGCGACCTGGCCAAGATAAAGCAAAGCAGTTCGACACATACAACCAACACATAGTTACACATGGAGTAAACAAACATATTAGTCAATAATACAGTGAAAAAAAAAATAAGTCTATATACAATGTGAGCAAGTGAGGTGAGATAAGGGAGGTGAAGGCAAACAAATATATGTATAAATAAATAAAAATATAAAAGGCCATGGAGGCGAAGTGAGTACAACACAGCAAGTAAAATAAAAACTTTAAAAAAACAATTGGAATGGTTGGTTTGCCAGTGGAAGAAAGTGCAAAGTAGAGACGCAGAAATAATGGGTGCAAAGGAGCAAAATAAATTAATAAATAAATACAGTAGGTAAAAAGAGTAGTTGTTTGGGCTAAATTGTAGATGGGTTATTTACAGTGAGCAGTAATCTATGAGCTGCTCTGACAGCGGTGCTTAAAGCTAGTGAGGGAGATAGGGTTTCCAGTTTCAGAGATTTTTGTAGTTTGTTCCAGTCATTGGCAGCAGAGAACTGGAAAGGAGAGGCGTCCAAAGGAGAATGGGTTTTGGGGTGACTAGAGAGATATACCTGCTGGAGCGCGTTTGCTACAGGTAGTGCTGCTATGGTGACCAGCGAGCTGATGATAAGGGGGGACTTTACCTAGCAGGGTCTTGTAGATGACCTGGAACCAGTGGGTTTGCGCGACGAGTATGAAGCGAGGGCCAGCCAACGAGAGTGTACAGGTCGCAGTGGTGGTGTAGTATATTGGGGCTTTGGTGACAAAACGGATGGCACACTGTGATAGACTGCATCCAATTTATTGAGTAGGGTTTTGGCAGGCTATTTTGTAAATGACATCACCGAAGTCGAGGATTGGTAGGATGGTCAGTTTTTACAAGGGTATGTTTGGCCAGCATGAGTTAAGGATGCTTTGTTGCGGAATAGCGAAGCCAATCTAGATTTGACTTTGGATTGAGAGGTTTTGATGTGAGTCTGGAAGGAGAGTTTACAGTCTAACCAGACACCTAGGTATTTGTAGGTGTCCACATATTTCTAAAAGTCAGAGCGTCCAAAGTAGTGATGTTGGACAGGCGGGCAGGAGCAGCAGCGATCGTTTGTTGAAGAGCATGCATTTGGTTTACTTGTATTTAAGAGCAGTTGGAAGCCACGGAAGGAGAGTTGTATGGCATTGAAAGCTCGCCTGGAGGGTTGTTAACACAGTGTCAAAAAAGGGCCAGAAGTTATACAGAATAGTGTCGTCTGCCGTAGAGTGGATCAGAGAATCACCAGCGAAATCACCCATCAATCACCAGTGTTTAGAGTCAGACAGTGGATGTGGCTGCTGTTAATGTTTGGGTACAATGTGTACACTGCACTCACAGATACTCTCTCTCTCGCGCTCTGTATATCTCTCTCTCTCTCGCGCGCTTCTGTATCTTCTCGCCGCTCTGTATCTCTCTCTCGCGTCTGCGCTCTGTATCTCTCTCTCGCGCGCTCTCTCTCTTCTCTAACGCGTCGTATCTCTCTCATCTTCTCTCTCGCGACTCTGTATCTCTCTCGCGCTCTCTTCTCTCTCTCTCTCTCTCTCTCTCTCTCTCTCTCTTCCTCTCTTCTCTCTCTCTCTTCCTTCTCGGCGCTCTGTAATCTCTCTCTCTCTCGGCTCTCTCTCTCTCTCCTCTCTCTCTCTCCTCTCTCTCTCTCTCTCTCTCGCGCTCTGTATCTCTCTCTCTCTCTCTCTCTCGTCTCCTCGCTCTCGCGCTCTGTATTCTCTTCTCGCGCTCTCTCTCTCTCTCTCTCTCTCTCTCTCTCTCTCTCCTCTCTCTCTCTCTCTCTCTCTCCTTCTCTCTCGCGCTCTGTATCTCTCTTCTCTCTCTCTCTCTCTCTCTCTCTCTCTTCTCTCTCTCTCTCTCTCTCTCTCTCTCCCTCTCGCCGCTCTGTATCTCTCTCTCGCGCTCTCGCGCGCTCTCTCTCGCGCCTGTATCTCTCTCTCTCTCTCTCTCTCTCTCTCTCTCTCTCTCTCTCTCTCTCTCTCTCTCTCTCCTCTCTCTTCTCGCGCTCTGTATCTCTTCTCTCGCGCTCTCGCGCCGCTCTCGCTCGCGCTCTGTATCTCTTCCTCTCTCTCTCTCTCTCTCTCTCTCTCTCTCTCTCTCTTCTTCTCCTCTCTCGCGCGCTCTTATCTCTCTCTCGCGCTCTCGCGCGCCCTCTCTCCTCTCTCTCTCTCTCTCTTCTCTCTCTCTCTCTCTCTCTCGAGCGCTCTGTATCTCTCTCTCGCCTCTCTCTCTCTCTCTCTCTCTCTCTTCTCTCTCTCTCTCTCTCTCTCTCTCTCTCCTCTCGCTCGCTCTCGTGCTCTGTATCTCTCTCCTCTCTCTCTCTCTCGCTCTTCGCGCGCACGCTCTTACACAAACAAGCTATGTTTCTATTGGAAACATTCCTATAGTATTTGACAGAACCTGAATATATGTACCTGTGCTCTGGCGAGATAGATAAGCTAGCTGAAGGGCAAAAAAGTTTCTCACTGACAACACAGCCTGGTCATGTGAGGTATATAGCTTGGAGAGAGGAGCTGAGAGAGTACTGAAACACTGCAGGGGCACCACAGACCACCTACTGCTGCCAGAAGAGATGGATGGAGCCAAAAACACGAAGGCTGACACACATACACACACACACACACACACACACACACACACACATTTCACCAGAGAGGAGTTGTGTTGTTGTAGAGGTCAGGCTCAAATAAACAGCTTTTTTGGACCATCAAAAATACATTCAATGGAACCTATCTGGCAGAAATGCAACGTGTCTGCTTTTCTAGCATTATACGTGGACCATTAATATTATAATGTATAAATTGCCATTTTCCAGGTGCCAATAATGTCAACAGTGCTTCAGGCGATTCGAGTCCACAAAGCTGGAGAGACGTGGGCTGCACTTCGCTTCCTTCATCTATTTGCTCAATAAAACCGGTCGGAATCCTGTAAAATTGGCAGGATGACTGAGTACGCTACAAAAGAAGTACGACGCATCCCAGGCCCCGGCGGTGAGTTGTGAATATGAGTTAAACAAAGAGAAAGCAGTAATCATGTAACTAACTGGTTATAAATTGCAGATTTAATTTGGCGATATTTGCCTGGCACTSGCGATTAGCCTCGGTTGCGGTGTATTTCATATTTTATTGGCTAGGCTAAATTAATCGGCCCCGTGCATGTTCGACAGTGACGTCGGTATGCGGGTAAAGTTAACTGCAAAAACTTCTGAATAGTATGTCAATTAGCCAGTGATCTAACCTGTGTAAAACTTCAGTTATAAGAAGAACGTAGGTCAACCCTTACGAAAAAAAGATTGCAATCAGAGTGCAGTATAACTGCGGTATTCTGCAAATACTGCGTCCAAAATAACACCGTTGTGTTTAATTCAGTAATTTTGCAGTGTAACTGCAGTGACAGTGCTGTTTAACTGCACTTAAACAATCTAATTCTGCAATTACTGCGTCCAAAATACCACAGTCGACTGCAGTTACTGCACTTTTACTTCAGTTTCAAAAGGGCAATCATTTTTTGTTAGGGAAAACTAGTAAACATTTGTGGATGTGGGAGCAGCGTGTATTCTAGCTGCTGCAAGTGCAAGACAAGAAAATACATATTGGCGCTTACCATATTTTGCATGCAGATTCTTTCTCAGGCAATAGATGTTTCGTGTGGTAGCCAATCAACTGAATAGCTATCAAATCGGTTGTATAAAGTTGGCATCTCTTGGGACTTTGCAGAGAAGGCAGATTTTCGCTATGGCCACTGCAGAATGAACCACTGCCGCCTGCTCGTTGTCTCTTTCCCTCTCTGTGATTTGAACTGACTGCGCAGAGGTTAGCGAAGGGGGAGGCATAGGGAGGAGGGAGAGAATCGAACCCGGCCTGTCCTGTGCTGGTGCGTAGAGTATAAACTGGAACACTGGCGCCACTTAGTGGCAAAATCAATCATTGACAGGCATTTGGGAAAGGATCATCTCAACATAGAGCAGGGTTTCCCAAATTCGGTTCTGAATCGCGGCAAAGGTAAGAATCTCTGGATTAAATATCTAATGTTAGCTAAATTTAGTAATGAATATATTGGCTACATTTCTTTACATTTCTGTGAACTGTCTTGTGTAATTTTTAAATTGACACAATACCTGTTAGCAAAGATGTCAGCTAGAAGTGACGTACAGAAGCTTGCAGGGATTTGTAGTCTTGCATGATGTCTACTTTGATGCTAATTAGCGTTTTCGATTCTGAGAGTAAATAGAGCCAAATATATTGATAAAAGCAACCTCGTCCGAGAGAAATTTAAATGGTTATCAAAACGTTACGCCAGTGTAAGTCTACACAAAACAAAGCCATTATTTCTAAAATTCCCTATGGGAAAAATGATTGGTGGAAAAAACGGTTGGAAGCATTTCCCTGTTTGACCACTAGGGTTGGGGTCCACACAATACACAGCCCATGGAGATCCTATAATTCACTATTCTATATGCTTTCTGTGTAGTTCTATTACAAAACCTACCAAACACACCCAAATAAAGTGGGATAAAGTTCCCTAAATTCTCTAAACTGTGTGTGTGTTGTGTGGTGTGGTGTGTGGGGGTTGGTTGTGTTGTGTGGTGTGTGTGTGTGGTTGTGTGTGTGTGTCGTAGTGTGTTCGTGCAGGCAATAGGTTTGGACATGGGTGTTTGACGAAGACTGCGGGACGAGCGAGTAAACACGCGGAACCCCCTTGGTGTCTCAGAAACAAACATCGACCGCACACACACCACACACACCAACTGCTGTGGGGACTTATAGAGGACGGTCGTATGATGCATGAAATGGAACAAGTTTAAACATTTGGTTCCTATGTTTGATGTGTGTGGGACATTCCATTCATCTACAATGAGCCTCTTCTTGCTCTCCACATCCTCTGAAACACACAACAACACACAGCTGTGCTGTTCGCGAGGTGAGTCTTGCGTGTCGTTTCAGGTGGAGGTTCTGTCGAGCGGTCATTCCAAAGCCTCTTCTGAGCCTCCTACACCCTCATGGTGTGAACCAAGGCAGGCCTTTACAACATCAGATACGTCACCAAAGGCACACGTACCTCCCTGGCACGTACTCTGGCCGTAGCGAGGTAACGAAACCCTCCTCTCCTGCCTCGGTCAAGAGGATCTCACAAACAAGAATATCAACCTATTTTTAAAATGATTTTGAACGATCTGAAGGATGACGGGGAAAGATACGAGGTCCGCTGTGGAACAGATGAGGTGGGATTTAACCTAAACCGAGATCTGATGGAGGCCTGGTCTTACCTTAGACCCGCCCGGGAATTCAGACTGGTTTCAAGCCTAACAATGCTGACCAGCCGGGACACGTCGCCAAATAATGTAGACAATCATGTTATTCATCTATGCGTAACGAGTATACGATGCCAAGGCTTAACATAGGCAACATCGCTTTCAAAATTTTCTGGCACAGATCGCGCTGAAAAGTCCTGCCTCCTATTCCTCAGTATGGTCTGATAGCCAGCAGTTACCCACGTCGATCTCCTATTGGTTTCATCCCATGTTGGGTGATGAAAGCGCACTGTTTTTCCAGTTGGCGTGGTAATAACTATGAAATTTTTAGATTGCCGATTCACCATAATAAGTTCAAGATAAAAAGCATGGAAGGAGAGAGATGATAGAAATATTCAGTTTGGTCGTTTTTGTGTGGATATATTGCGGAGTGAGACTTGTGCATTTCAGGTAAAATACAACTCACTGTTTATATCCAGCGCAATTTATAGCACATCAAGCTAGCTAAATCAGGACAAATTAGCTAGCAAGTGCAAGACTAATACTAAATTTTTCTCCTTCTTTCTCCTTTTCCTCCCCTCTCTTCTACCTCTCCCTCTTCCTCTTTACATCCCCATCTCTCTTCCTTATCTCTCCCCCTCCTCTTCTACTTCCCCCCCTTTTTCCTCTCCTCCTTCCTCCCCTCCTCTTCGACTTCCCCTTTCATTTCTTCTTCCTCCTCCTCTTCTCATCCCCCTTCTTCCTCATCCTCCTCCCCCTCCTCTTCTACCCCCCTTTCTCCTCTCTTCTCCCCTCCTCTCGACCTTCCCCCTCCTTCATTCTTCTCTCTCCACTCTTCCTACTTCTTCACCTCTTCCTCTACTCATTCTCTCACTTCTCTCATCTAGCCCTCCTCTCTTCCTCCTCATCTCCCCACTCGATGCATAGTATTAACATCATAGAACGCTGATTGAGTCTCCAAATGAACCCTATTCCAATAGGCACATACTGTTGACCAGAGCCTACAGACATACGTACATGCCAGTCTGTCCAACCACTCAGACATGGAGTCCAGCCCCTCAGAATGTGGTCCAGATCAGTAGTACCCTGTTCTGTGCTCCTCTCTTCTCTCACTCGAAACACCACAGACAACTAGATTTACTCAGTCAGGTAAAGTCAACGCCATGGCCATTGGTTCACATAAAACTATCCATATAGTACTGCCTATTATATTAATTGAAATAATAAGGTCAGAAATCAGACCTATTCTAGTGTCATGCATCTCTGTTTATTGTGGTGGAGGTGGAATCCATCCACTGGATCAGGTCCGCTGCACCACCACTGTCATAGGTCATCCACTTCAGTCTGCACTGAGAAACCACAGGGGAGACAAGAGGCACAGGCTGTCAGTGTCAAAGTGTGCCATACTGAGTATGACTTTTAAAAAAACAAGGCAGAATTTAGAATGAATTACACACACTCACTCTATACTTTTCTCAATGAATCTTAAAGAGTGGGAGTTAATGGATAATAAGGCATAAAGAAGTTAGGGTTTTAGTTTCTTTTTTATTGTTAAAATTTTTATGTTATTTTTTTTTTTTTCACCTTTATTTAACCAGGTTAGGCTAGTGAGACAAGTTCCTTTTTGAACTGCGCACCTGGCCAAGATAAAGCATAGCAGTTGCGACAGACAACACAGAGTTATCACTGGAGTAAACAATAAAACAAGTCAATTAAGGTAGAAAAAAAAGAGAATCATATTAATGTAAGTGCAGAAAGGCATGAAGTAGGCAATAAATCGAATAATTACAATTTAGACGATTACATGTGAGTATAAAATCATCAGATGACTATGTGCAAGAAGAGATACTGGGTGTGCAAAAGAGCAGAAAAGTTTAATAAATAACTAGCAGTATGCGGGGGTGACTTGGTAGTAAATTGGGTGGGTTAGTACAGTGGCGACTATGTACAGCTGAGCGATCGGTTTAGCCTGTCGGATAGAGATTTTTAAAGTTTTGAGGAGATAAAAGTCTCCAACTTCAGTAGGATTTTTTGCAAATTCTGTTCCGTCGCGAGGCAGAGGAACTGAAGGAACAGGCTCCAAAGTGGAGTTTTGGCTTTAGGGCATGCATAGTGAGATACACTGCTGGAGACGTTGCTCGCGGAGTTGGGTAGTATAGCCACTGTGCGCAGTGAACTGTACGAATAAGGCTGGCCACTTATACCTAGCATCAGCCTTGTAGATGCCTGGCAGCAGTGGGTCTGACGACGAACAGAGCGAGGGCCCAGTCGACCTAGCGGCATACAGGTCGCAGTGGTGCGTTCGTACTAAGTGATCTTTAGTACAAAACGAATGGGCACTGCTGATTAACACGCAATCAGTTTGTGCTGAGTAGATGTTTTGGATACTATTGTGTAGATGAACATCGCCAAGCTCTGAGTGAATCGGCTGGATAGTCAGTTTTCACTAGGTAACGTTTGCCGGCGTTGAGTGAAGGAGCTTCTCGTTGCGGTAACGAAGCTGATTCTTGATTTGATTTTGTGATTGGAGCATGTTTGATTGAAGTCTGGAAGGACGAGTTTGCAGTTCTAGCCAGACACTAGGATACTTATTAGATGTCCACCATATTCTAGGTCGTGGAACGTCCAGTGGTGTGCTAGTCGGGCCGTGCGTGTGCAGACTAGCGAACACGGTTCGAAATGCATGCATTGTCGTTTTATAGCGTTTAAGAAGCAGTTGGAGGCGCACGGAAGGAGTGTTGGTTATTATGTGCATTGAAAGCTCCGTTTTGACTGTTAATATCGACCCAGTGTCCAAGGAATGGCCGTAAGTATTATAGAATGGTTGTGTCTGCGAAAGCATATGGTTATCGGGATGCCCGCATCAATTGAGCAACATCATGTTGTATACAGAGTAAAGAGTCGGCCCAGGAATTGAAACCTTGATGTACCGCATAAGACTGCCAGAGTACCGGAAACATGCCCCCGATTGACACTGAACTCTGCTTATGCAAAAGCTATTCGGTTGGAACCAGCAAGGCAGTCTCTCTAGAAAAACCGAGGCTACTGAGTTCGCGATAAGCATATGGATGCATTGCAGATGTCGAAAGCCTTGCCAGGTCGGAACTGAAGACGGATCCTGCACAGTAACTGTCTCTTTTTATGATGCGCTGGTCTATGACTACTCTTCGTTCTTAGTACCTTGAGCGTGGTGTTGAAGGTGCCCGGTGGACCGGCGCATCCGAAGAACAAATACCGGATTGCTGCACACAGCGAACGTAAGTCGTACGTGCGAGATTCCGACGAGAGCGCCCCCAGTAGTGCCAGGGTGCGTGGGTAGGGATAATGCTGGTATGTTAGACTTGGGGCATTTCACAAGACCCATTTAACATGCGGTCCGAGGAAGCAGCAAGAGAGCCAGCTTTGTAGTCAAGCAAGAAAATTTAGTCGTATCCTGTGTACATCATTTATGCGTCCAGCAATCAAGTGTTGACTACTGAGATGTGCTCCCATTGGTTGAAAGAAACGGACAGAGGACCTCCTCGTCACGCCTTGACCCGCACCTAGCCTGTCGCCTGTCCGTTGGTGAAAATCTACGCTGCACGCTAGCTTCGAAGTCCGAGATAACTCGAAAACTTCAAATCGATAGAACATGGCTCGCCAATGGCGCCATGCCTTCCTCCCTGGCGACTCCACCTTGCACAGCCCGCCCCCCCCCGCTGCTTACTCGCCAAGGCCCCCCAGCTTCTCTGTTCCGTCAATAATATGAATGGGATCTTTGACTCAAGCTTGGAATAACCCTAATGACCAGCAGATACAAACTGCACCAGTTTCAGGAACTTAGGGGTCCACATTGAGTCAAAGCCCGCAAGTGGCCCCTAATTTCTGGAACTGTCGCTGATTTGTATGGGTCAGGTTTTCCACGCCCGCTTTCATAGAACATCTGCTTATGCTTGATATGGGTCACTCCACTAGTACCGGACCTAGTGCATCCTCCCTGTCGGAATCATGCCTTGGTTAGGATCCCAGATTGGGAAACTCCCGCGTCAGCCCCGTTAAAGACCCTGACCCACTACGACCTCTCGACGTACATACCAATGCGCGGGGGCGGCAGGAAGGGCGGTGTTGCCAAGGTTGAGATCGCCAGGAGGAAGGCATGCAGCCAATTGAGAAATGTTTTTGAAGTTTTCGATATCACGGACTTATCAAGTGGTGACCGTGTTACCCAGCCTCAGTGCAGTGGGCAGCTGGGAGGAGGTGCTCTTGTTTTCCATGGCTTTACGTATCCCAGAACTTTTTGGAGTTAGAGCTACAGGTGCAAATTTCTGCTTGAAAAAGCTGGCCTTTGCTTTCCTGACTGATGCGTGTTATTGGTTCCTGACTTCCCTGAACAGTTGCATATCGCGGGGCTCTTCGATGCATTTTGCAGTTCGCCACAGGATTGTTTTGTGTGGTCGAGGGCAGTTCAGGTCTGGAGTGAACCAAGGGCTATATCTGTTCGTGGTTCTGCATTTTTGAACGGAGCATGCTTGTCTAATATGGTAGGGAAGTAACTTTTAAAGAATGACCAGCATCCTCAACTGACGGATGAGGTCAATTCCTTCCAGGGTACCCGGGCCAGGTCGATTAGAAAGGCCTGCTCGCAGAAGTGTTTTAGGGAGCGTTTGACAGTGATGAGGGGTGGTCGTTTGAACCGCGGACCCGTGGCGGATACAGGCAATGAGGAGCAGTGATCGCTGAGATCTTGATTGAAGACAGCAGAGGTGTATTTTGGAGGGCAGGTTGGTCAGGATAATGTCTATTAGGGTGCCCATGTTACGGATTTAGGGTTGTACCTGGTGGGTTTCCTTGAGATTTGTGTGAGATTGAGAGGCATCAAGCTTAGATTGTAGGACTGCCGGGTGTTAAGCATATCCCAGTTTAGGTCACCTAACGAACAAACTCTGAAGCTAGATGGGGAGCGATCAATTCACAGATGTGTCCAGGGACAGCTGGGAGCTGAGGGGGTCGGTAGCAGCGGCAACAGTGAGAGACTTATTCTGGAGAGATTAATTTTTAAAATTAGAAGTTCGAACTGTTTGGGCATAGACCTGGAAAGTATGACAGAACTTTGCAGGCTATCTCTGCAGTAGATGCAATCCTCCCCTTTGGCAGTTCTATCTTGACGGAAAGTGTTATAGTTGGGATGGAAATCCCAGAATTTTTGGTGGCCTTCCTAAGCCAGGATTCGGACACCGGCAAAAGGACATCAGGGTTGGAGAGTGTGTCTAAAGCGGTGAGTAAGGCAAACTTAGGGAGGAGGCTTCTGATGTTGACATGCATGAGGCCAAGGCTTTTCGATCACAGAAGTCAACAAATGGGTGACTGGGGACATGGAGGGCCTGGGTTTATCCACCATCACCCGAGACAGAGGAGTTAGTAGGATGAGGGTGCGGCTAAAGGCTATCCAAACTGGTCGCCTAGAGCGTTGGGGACAAAGAATAAAAGGAGCAGATTTATGGGCGTGGATAATAATTCGGGCATAATGTGGCAACAGGGTATGGTGGGGCACGGGTACAGCGGAGCAAGCCCAGGCACTGGTGATGATAAGAGAGGTTGTATCTCTGAACATGCTGGTCTCAATGGGTGAGGTCACCGCATGTGTGGGGGGTGGGACAAAGGGGTATCAGAGGTACGGAGAGTGGAACTACGGGGTCCATTGCAAACCAAAAACAATGATAATGATAACTAGCCTGAACAACGTATGCAAGGCATATTGATATTTGAGAGAGACATACAAAAGGCATAAAGTGATTGCAGGTCTTGATTGGGAGAGCTAGCTAAAACAACAGGTAAGATAAAGCAGCTAGTCCACTAACACAGCAACAACAGGTAAAAATGGCGACGATAGGCAGAGAGGGTCGGATTAACTACACACAGATCCTGAGTTAAGCACAGAGCCGACAGATAAACACAAATAAACGAATGGAGTACCGTGAATTATAGGACAGTCAAGCAGGATCAGCTATGTAGCCAAGTGATCATAGTGTCCAGGGGCAGCCGTAGATGGAGCAGGGAGGCCTCCACTAAGCTAGACGCGCGCGTTTAAAGTTAGTAGCCCGGGGGTGGTCTGCTCAGACGGAGGGGGTCTGCTCAGACGGAGGCCGGTTGAGGCACAGCGGGTGGGTATTGTCTGCAGACCAGACGTGGTCGTGTCGACAGAGAATCCAAGCGGATGGCGATGGCGAAAGAGAGGTGTGAATTGTAGAATTGTGTTTGCTAACTGGTGCTAGCTTCGTGGCAGTGCGCTAGCTGCGCTAGCTGCAAGCTAGCTGTGAGATCAGAAGTTAGTGGCTCAGGATTACGGAGGAATCCGCGCTTGTTGTCGAGAGACAGTCCGATGCTGTAAATTGTGAGTAATATCCAGGCTAATAACAGGGCTGGTGTCTGTGCAGAAGGTAAAAACTGCTAGCACGGCAAAAAAATGGCTAAATTAGCTGTGTGATTAGCTGGTTAGCTACTGGGGTTCTTGAAAGTGTTCCAAAGTTAAAAAAATAATAGCGATTCCGACACATTGGGTGAGGTAGGTTACCGGAAGGTATAATCGAATTAAAAATCGAAAAGAGAAATTTTTTTTTTTTTAAATATATACAAGAAAATACGAAAAAATACGAACGTACACGAGAGGACTAACTAGTCTAACACCTCGATCACACCTACTGTGTCATTGCATTTT
Organism: Salvelinus sp. IW2-2015; assembly: GCF_002910315.2. Lineage (NCBI taxonomy): Eukaryota > Metazoa > Chordata > Actinopteri > Salmoniformes > Salmonidae > Salvelinus > Salvelinus sp. IW2-2015. The sequence goes on from NW_019945378.1 coordinate 45,677, forward strand.
GGTACACCAGAAGAACATTCATTTCCAATGGAATACTGCGTTTGCCCTGCAGCATTGCGTTGCAGAGGCAGCTGCAGTACGATCTGTGTGGTGCATACGTTGGCATGTTTGAACGTTGACAGTAAGTCAAACTGTATGCGGCTTGACAGAAATCGTAGCAGAACGAGAATGTTGAATTTATGTKGCGCACAACCCTGTCTATGTGATCGAGCCATAAGTAAAGTAAAATCATTTTTGCTACTAACTATTTTCCTTTATTCTTTCTGAAAATAACAGCTATAGCTACATACATCATCATACAGAAAACCTAGATGTAAAAATATTAGAAAATTAAACAGCCTACAACATTCAAATGGTAGCGATTACCATAATACAACAACATACCTGATTGATTTTCCATGTCTTCGATCATTCTCTCTAAACCCTTTTGTTCAACTCCATCATCTTTTTGCCACAGTCCTTTTGATTGTCGCCAGATGAAGCCGGAGATTCCGCCATCTATAAACGCGCAATATTCATATGAGATTCGAATCATAAATGAATAGCTCACCAAAACCAAGCAGAACTTAAGCACACTGAAAATGTTTCAGAAACATAGCATAATCAATGGCTAAACAGCTAAGTAGGTATAACGCAAGGAYGTGCTTAAGCTTAAATTTATAAACTTCAAATATATATATYTTTTAATGACTTTAATTGACAGGTGTACGTAGCAGTTAGCTGACGTTAGTTCCGTTGGCTGGCCAGGCTAACCATTGCAAAATGTATCCAAAGTAAACTAAACGTGAAGTCAGTGAGCTTGTCAATCTTGGATAAAATAACAAACTTTTGAGTACTTTAATTAAATAGGCACCTTCTTATTTATAAATATTTACACGTGAACTAAACACTTACGATATCCGATCGGGTCGTTATCTAGCGGCCTCTTCCTCTGGATGCCCATGCGCACTGAGGAACAAACGTGCTGCCTCGTGCTGTGTGTGTCACATTTTACTGGGTGCTATCACATTTTACTGGGTGCTATCACATTGCTATCACATTTTACTGGGTGCTATCACATTTTACTGGGTGCTATCAC
>NW_019945379.1:0-8089 GCF_002910315.2 Salvelinus sp. IW2-2015
ACGAGTAGTGCTGCGAGTGTAGAGTCCAGCGAGTGTGTGGGTAGAGTCAGTGGTCAGTGTGGCTGGGTAGAGTCAGTCAGTGTTTGTGGGTAGAGTAGCAGTCAGTGTGGTTGGTACGCAAGTCTCCAGTCTAAGTTGAGCTGGGGTAGGAGTCCCAGCATCAGTGTGTGCGATAGCAGTAATCGCAGTCAGGTGTGACTCGGGTAGAGTCGCAGGAGTGTGTGGGTAGAAGTCCAGTGATGGTGGGTAGAGTCCCAGCGAGTGTGTGGGTAGAGTCCAGTCAGTGTGTGGGGTAGAGTCGGCAGTGGAGTTGTGTTGGTAGAGTCCAGCGAGTGTGTGGGTTAGAGTCCAGTCAGTGTGTGGGTAGAGTCAGTCAGTTGTGGTAGAGTCCAGTCAGTGTGTGGTAGAGTCGCAAGCGGTGTTTGGGGTAGACTCCAGTGAGTGTCTTGGGTTAGAGTCAGTCAGTGTGTGGAGTAGAGGTCCAGTCAGTGTGGTGGGGTAAGAGGCTCAAGTGACTAGTGTGAGGTCTAGTCCATGTCCAGCGAGTGCTATTGGGTAGGCCATATACTGCAGCGAGTGTGTGTATGCGGGTGAGTCCAGTCAGTGTGTGGGTCAGAGTCTAGTCCAGTGTGTGTGTAGAGTCAGTGGTGTGTGGGTATCTGTCCAGTCAGTGGTGTGTGGGTAGAGTCCAGCGAGTGTGTGGGTAGAGTCCAGTCAGCTGTGTGGGTAGAGTCCAGTCAGTGTGTGGGGTAGAGTCCATCAGTCGTGTTGTAGTGGTATATCACAGGTTCCATAGCGAGTGTGTGCGCGCGAGATGAGTAGGTGCCATGCGATGGTGACCTGTGCGCTCACGCCAAGCTCTGCTTGTAGACTGTAGTGCGGTAGAGTAAAGTCAGTGTGTCGCGACGCTTCGAGTTCATCAGTGTGATTGGTAGGAGTTCGGATCAGCCTGTGCCATATGGGCTTGTACGTCCAGTCAGTGCGTTGGGTAGAGTCCATTGCTCATGATGTCGATAGTGTAGAAGGTCGCAGTCAGCTGGTGTGGGTAGCCAGTCCAGTCAGTGTGTGGGTAAGAGTCAGCTCCAGATGTCGATACGGGTAGATACTGATCCACGTGAGTGTGCTCGGTAGTAGCAGCATACTCAGAGGTCATGTGTGGTGGTAGCATCCAATGCTGTACCGATACGTAGTATGGTAGGTGGTTATGAGTCGATGTCATGTCCATAGCATCAGTGTGTGGGTTAGATATGTAGGATGGCGCAGTTAATTGGTGGAGTGAGAGTCCAGTCAGTGTGTTGGGTAGAGTGCCATCAGTGTCAGTTGTGGTAAGACGTGTCCGAGGGTGGTCGAGTGTAGTGGGTAGAGTCCAACTCGCTCAGATGCGTGTGGGGTAGAGTCCAGTCAGTAGTGGTGGGTAAGAGTCCCAGCGAGTGTGTGGGTAGAGTCCAGTTAAGTGTGTGGGTAGAGTCCAGTCAGTGTGTGGATGGGTAGAAGTCCAGCGAGGTGTGATGGTAGAAGTCAGCAGAGTCGAGTTCGTGAGGGTAGAGTCCGGTGAGTGTGATGGAGTTAGGAGTACAACACAGCGAAGTGTGGTGGGTAGAGTCCAGCGAGTGTTTGGGGGATAGAGTCCGAGTCGAGGTTTGGGTGAGTCCATGGTGAGTGTGTGAGGTCAGGTCAATGTCAGTCAGTGTGCTGTGGGTAAAGACTCCACGTTCAGTGTGATGGTGGTGTAGAGTCACGAGTCAAGATGGTAGGTGGGTAGATGTCCAGTCAGTGTTTTGGGGTAGTAGTTGCAAGTCAGATGTGTGGTGGGTAGACGTTCCAGAATCAGTGGGTGTTGTGGTAGTGGCTCGCTAAGACGAGTGTTTGGAGACCTACAAGCAAAGTCTACAGAGTGTGTGGTGTAAAGATTCGGTCATCGAGTGAGATAGTATGGTGTCTGGAGTGTGATGTCGCAGTCAGTGTGTGGGTGAGAGTCCCAGTCAGTGTGTGGGTAGAGTCCAGCGAGTGGTTTTTGGTAGAGTCTAACACGCCGAGTTATTTTTTGTGTGGTAGAGTCCAGCTCAGTAGTGGTGGGTTGAGTCCAGTTCAGTGGTGTGGGTAGAGTCCAGCGAGTGTTTTGGTAGAGTCCAGCGAGTTTGTGGGGTAGAGTCCAGATCAGTGTTTGTGGTAGAGTCGCAGTCAGTGTGTGGGTAGAGTCCCAGTCAGTTGTGTGGGTAGAGTGCCAGTCAGTGTGTGGGTAGAGGTCAGTCAGTAGTGTGGTAGAGTCCAGCAGAGCTTGTGGGAGAGAGTCAGTGAGTGTTTTGGGTAGAGTCCAGCGAGTGTCTGGGTAGAGTCCAGCGAGTGTTTGGGTAGATCCAGCGAGTGTGTGGGTAGAGTCCCATTTCTTTTTTTCCTACATAACTAACGAGCACATCACTAGTTATTACATTTCCCCACAACTACAAGCTACTTCGATGTATTATTGGAAGGATAGTCAACAGTGCTCTTTGGGGCTGTTTTCCCATCATTTGGTGTTGTGTGTAACTTGTTTATAATCATTTGTTGTAGGTAGTGTTAGTTTACCCACGAGCTATCTACTTTCAGTGTCATGTTTTTTAGAGCGCGTTTGTTTTCATGTAGTTTTTTCGAAATGTAGTGTTCATGTAGTTTCATGTGTTTCATGTAGTTTTCATGTAGTTTCATGGTGGGGGTAGTCTTCATGGTAATAGCAGTGTTCGAGGTGGTGTCACTGTAGTGCTTCGATTTTCGGAACTAACCTTATAAAGTTGTCGCCTGTTTCCATGTGTCTATGTTCTACGTTGAATAGGTCTTGCCTAGCTCTCCTGCAACTTGACTTTGCCTCTCATACAGATCCGCTGATCACTATGGTTTCGTCTGGGTTGAATAGACCCTACGGTACTAGATCGAGGGTTGGGTGAATAACTTATCGACTAGAGTGCTGTATGGGTGAATATAAAATCGTAGTCTAGAGAGGGTGAGCTAGTAGAGATATACTAATACAGGGTTGGGTGCATAACAGTGTTGAGCTAGGTCTATGGTACGTTGCGCTGAATAACTATCCAAGGGTTGAGGTGAATAAATATCAGCGGTTGGGATGAATAAACCTATTCACGGGGTTGGGTTGAATCACCTATCATGGGTTGGCTGAGATAACTATAAGGGTTTGGCTGAATAACTATAGGGATGGGTGAATAGACGCCTACGGTATATTTCAAGTGGAGATGTAAGAGCAGAATGAATAACACTATCTGGGGATGTGTGTGTTGTGCCTGAATAACTATCAGGTATGGGCTGAATAATCCTAATTCAGGGGATATAAGAGGTGCAATAAGCTCTAAACCAATAATGGGTATATCGGGTTCGCGGCTAGAACTAACACTATCAGTGGGTATGTGATGAAGTGTATAAGTTAAGAGGTCTGCTGAATAACTATCAGGGTTGCTGAATAACTATCAGGGTTGGGTGCTATAAACTTACTCAGGGTTGGCTGAATAACTATCAGGGTTGGTGAATAACTACAGGTTTAGGCGCTGAATCAACTATCAGGGGATATGTTGGCTGAATAACTATGCAGGGATTTGGCTGAATAACTATCAGGGCGTTGGGTGAATACCGACCTTGGAGTACTATCAGGGGTTGGCTGAATAACTATCAGGGGTTTGGCTGAATAACATATCTAAGGGTTGGGTGAATAACTATCAGGGTCTGGGTTGGTCTACAATAACCTCCAAATTGTAGGGTGGCTGAAGTAACTATCAGGGTCTTGGGGATGATTAAAACGTACGAGGTGTGCGGTGTGAAATAACACGTTGATCTTGGGGTTGGCTGAAATAACTATCAGGGTTGGCTGAATAAGCTAGATCATACAAGGGGTTGGGTGCATACTTCTAAGGGTTGGGGGTGTATAAGACCACTAATCAGGTGTTGGCTGATGACTATCGAGGGTAACGCTCCTTGTAACATAACTTATCAGGGTTTGGGGATGGTCATGGTAGGTACTATCAAACGTCAATGGTATGAATGTGGGTTCATTGAAGTAAATCCACCAACTATCAGAGGGTTAGGGTCTGACTGGTGGCTTATAGTAGAGGGCGGTGTTGTGAATACATACACACTCCTTAGAGATTGGTGTAGATGCATGGACTGTAACGACTGAGTTGAAACTCGAAGAAGTTAGGTTTTATGGTAGCACACGATCAAACCATTGATAAGTGCAGAATGGAGGGTATTGTGCATAGTTGGAAATCAAAGATGATCTATACATAACTGGCGCATGTGAGGTGTAATAACCTATGCAGGGGTGGCTGAATAACTATCAGGCGTTGGCTGCAAATGATCTATTCAAAGCGCCGATTGGGTGACATAACTATCAGGAGAATATGTGTGAAACTAACATCTAAAGTCAGGCGTAACTGGCTGTAATATACTATCAGTTGGTTGGCAGTCTGAATAACTATCAGGCAGTCTCGGCTGAATATACTATCCGGAAGGGTTGGGTGAAATAACTATCAAGGGTTGGGGTGTATATACTATCGCTACTGAGCCGGTCTCTGGCTGAATAGACTATCAGGTTAGGGTCCGAATAACTACCAGAGATGTTGGTTGCTGCCTGAATAGAGTTATGCTGATTAGGTTCTACGCCGCTGACATAACCACTATCAAGGGGCTAGTGGGCGGTTGAAATATCAATCTCCACTCAGGCTCTCGCATCTGGGACCAATACCTCTTAACGACAACCGTCATCAAGTCTCGCGTGCGCATTTGTTGTATAGAATATGGACTTGTGACGTCAACTCACGCGATGCGGGTTCTCTATCGCTCCAAAATTGGAAATGCATGACAGGAGTCGCACTACCACACAACGAGCTCACGACATCATCGCTCACTCTATAACTACACCACGACAGTAGATACACTGTGGGTGCATCAGACACATCCGCTAATAGTTGCGTGAATAGCTGACGTCTCTCAGAAAACTGGAAACAGACACGAGAACGATGCTCACTGGATGTGAACAGCATTAGCTGGAAATCGCAGCCTAGCTGACTGACTACTCAGATGCAACAGCAAATACCACGAACATACCGCAGCTAAGACCCTAAATTGCTACAAGCGCAATCTACTAGACAAGCAAGACGCACGGTTGGTGTTGCATGTCCGTACAAGCAAATACCGTACATTTGGTCTGATGGCATTGTTGAATGATTGTGTAAGGCAGCACGAGATATTAATGCACTACAAGATCTCCTAAAACACAAAGTGCACATGTAGCAGCACAATCATTAATCTACTTTACAATAATAGCAGCCATGTAAAACACATACTCAGCATTGCACTATATGTCAGGCCTCCGCTATCCTTACACACCAGACACATGCATGCCACAATAAACAGGCTCGGTCAGCTCCATACCAGAGAACAGCTAATATATCAATCCTGAGAGGAGATGTCATTGGGTCTTCAGAACAGGGCTAGATCTACATCAAGTCCTGGAGGAGAATGTCAATGTCGGGTCATTCAGAACCAGACTAATCTACATCACGTCCTGGAGAGATGTCATTGGGTCTTCAGAACCGGCTTAATCTATATCAAGTCCTGGAGGGAATGTCATTGGGTCATTCAGAACCAGGCTAATCTACATCAAGTCCTGGAGGAGATGTCATTGGGTCATTCAGACCAGGCTAATCTACATCAGTCCTGAGGATGTCATGGGTCATTCAAGAACCAGGCTAATCTATATACAAGTCCTGGAGGAGATGTCATTGGGGCATTCAGAACCAGGATAATTTACATCAAGTCGAGAGATTCATGGGTCATTCAGAACAGGCTATAGCATCAGTCTGAGGAGATGTCATTGGGTACATTCAAGACAGGCTAATCTATTCAGTCTGAGGAATGTCATTGGGGCATTCAGAACAGGATATTACATCAGTCTGGAGGAGTGTATTGTTCTTGAAGTCAGCTTTTACTAATCTGCACTAGTCAGGTCCTGACAGAAAACCATGGTTGAACTGGCCCTCATGCCATTGGTTTGTTTACAGTACATTCAGAAACTATTCAGACCCTTGACTTTTTCCAATTTTCTTACGTTACAGCCTTATTCTAAAATTGATTAAATAAATGTTTTCCTCATCATCTACACACAACACCCCATACTGACAAAGTGAAAACAGATTTTTGCAAATGTTTACAAATGTATTAAAATAAACAGAACTTTATTTACATAAGTATTCAGACTCTTTGCTATGCAGACCTCGAATTGAGCTCAGGTGAAATCCTGTTTCCATTGATCATTCTTGAGATGTTTCTACAACTTGATTGGAGTCCACTGTGGTAATTTCAATTGATTGGACATGATTTGGAAAGACATACTCCTGTCTATATAAGGTCCCACAGTTGACAGTGCATGTCAGCGCAATAACCAAACCATGAGGTTGAAGGAATTGTCTGTAGCGCTCCGAGACAGGATTATGTCGAGCCAGATCTGGGGAAGGGTACCGAAAATTTCTTGCAGCATTGAAGGTCCCCAAGAACACAGTGGCCTCCATCATTCTTAAATGGAAGGAGTTTGGAACCAGCAAGACTCTTCGTAGAGCTGGCTGCCCAGCCAAACTGAGCAATCAAGGGAGAAGGGCCTTGGTCAGGGAGGTGACCAAGAACCCAATGGTCACTCTGACAGAGCTCCAGAGTTCCTCTGTGGAGATGGGAGAACCTTCCAGAAAGACAACCATCTCTTGCAGACTCCACCAAACAGGCCTTTATGGTAGTGGCCTGACGGAAGCCACTCCTCAGTAAAAAGCACATGACAGCCTGAATGGAGTTTGCCAAAGGCACCTAAAGGACTCTCAGACATGTGAAACAAAATTCTCTGGTATGATGAAACCAAGATTGAACTCTTTGGCCTGAATGCCAAGCGTCACATCTGGAGGAAACCTGGCACCATCCCTACGGTGAAGCATGGTGGTGGCAGCATCATGCTGTGGGGATGTTTTTCAGGGACTGGGAGACTAGTCAGGATCGAGGCAAAGATGAACGGTCCTTTAGGGTGGACTGCAATCAGTAGTTCTCTCATTTGTTCCTGTTTAGGTTCTATAGCTTTTATTCTGGAGTACTCTTCTTTACCAATCATGCTCTTTGACAACAGATAATCTGCTATTGGCATTGGGTTTGTGGCTCCCTGAACGATTTTGTCCCAGTGTGTCTTCAGAATCTCCTCAGCAGGCATGCCAGGGAATGTTAATGCTGAAAGGGGGTCAATTAAATGAATATGTCTTTAGGGTTAACAGCAGCTGTTTCTACATCTTGCAGTCTCTCCAGTTAACTTTCCTCTGATATTAATTAATTTATTTATTGTAGTCAATTCAAAATAAAGTCAGTCAATAAAAAAAATTAAACACTTTTGAAATGAATACTTTTTCTTATTAGGTTTATTAACAAGAAGTCATTGGAAATAGATGCCCCTTTTCCAGTTATTGAATTGGAATTTCACTTTACTTCCTGAATTGACGGATTTATTTGGAATTGACGCCTACCCTGGCTGACACGATTGTCTATTCTACATAACATACAGAGCCGTGCAAAAATATTCACACCCCTTTTCTCTATTGTGTTACATAGTGGGATTAAAATGGATTTAATTTAATGTTTTGTCAACAATCTACTGAAAATACTCTGTAATGTCAAAGTGGACCTGTCCACCATACATACATCATCTGGAAGGTCCCTCAGTCAAGTAACGCATTTCAAGCACAGATTCAACTATATACAAAGACCAGGGATCTTTTTGAAACCCTCTTAAAGAAGGGCAGTGATTGGTAGATGGGTAACAATAACAAATCAGACATTTAATATCTCTTTAAGTGTGGTCAAGTTAATAATGATGCTGTGGATTACATATTAACCTTTCACGAGCCTCTACCCCGGATCCGGGAGCACCCCCCACACCCCCCACACACTAATTAGCATACCTAGCATAGCTTCAAAAGTAGATAGTAGCATCTAAATATCATTAAATCACAAGTCCAAGACACCAGATGAAAGATACAGATCTTGTGAATAAAGCCACCATTTCAGATTTTTAAAATGT
>NW_019945379.1:11108-14068 GCF_002910315.2 Salvelinus sp. IW2-2015
TAGAAACTAGAAGGTGTTTTCTATCCAATAATAACAATAATATGCATATTGTACGATCAAGAATTTAGCACGAGGCAGTTTAATTTGGAGACACAAATATGCTAATGCGGAACAGCACCCCCTATAGTTGCAAGAATTAAACCACATAGACACAACGATACAGTCGTCCTTCTGAACTGAGCTGCAGAAGAGGAAGGAAACTGCTTAGTGATGTCACCAGGACATTGGTGAATTTAAAACAGTTACAGACTTCAAATGTCTGTGATGGGAGAAAACTGAGGATGGATCAACAACATTGTAGTGACTCCACAATAACGACTAAAACGACTGAGTGAAAAGAAGAATACAAATATATGCAACAATGTACTAAAGTAATACTGCATAACAAAACGTCTACAAAGGAAGACGCTTTTTGGTCTAAATGCAAAGTCTTATGTTTGGGGCAAATCCAACACAACACATCACTGAGTAACTGCCTCCTTATTTTCAAGCATGGTGGTGGCTGCATCATGGTATGGGTATGCTTGACATCGGCAAACACTGGGGAGTTTTTCAGGATAAAAAGAAACGGAACAGAGCTAAGAACAAACAAACTCCTAGAGGAAAACCTGCTTCAGTCTGCTTTACACCAGGGACTGGGGGAGGAATTCACCTTTCAGCAGGACAATAACCTACAACACAAAGCCAAATCTACACTGGAGTTGCTTACCAAGAAGACAGTGAATGTTCCTAAGTGGCCGAGTTAAAATTAAATCTGCTTGAAAATCTATGGCAAGACTTGAAAATGGCTGTCTAGCCGTGATCCCCAACATTTTGAAAGAGCTTGAAGAATTATGAAAATAATAATGGGCTAATATTGTACAATCCAGGTGTGCAAAGCTCTTAGAGACTTACCCAAGATGCACAGTTGTAATGGCTGCCAAGGTGATTTACCAATCACCCCGCTGAACATGACTCATGAAGACCTTCATCACCCCGCTGAACATGACTCATGACGCTAACATGTATTGATTCAGGGAGATGAATACTTATGGAACAACTATATTTTAGGAATTTAATTTATATCAATCTAAAATAAATATATATATTATTCCATTTTGACATTACTGAGTATTTTGTGTAGACTTGACAAGAAATTCCAATGAAATCCTTTTTAATCCCACTTTGTAACACAATGAAATGTGATGCAGATACTTTTGCAAGGCTCTGTATTTCTGTCTGAATGTTCTATATCATTACACCCCACTGAACATGACTCCCTTCATCACCCCACTGAAAATGACTCATGAAGACCTTCATCACCCCACTGAACATGACTCACATTGACTGCCCTTCATGCACGCCCCACGTGGAACCATGAGCTCCCCTTCATCACCGCCGACTGGGGAAACACCGGACTGCAGTGACGGCGCCTTGCAACCCTCCCGCGGGTCGAATGAAAAGGTCTTGCTGGTTGTGGTCTCAGTGGGGGTGATGGAAAAGGGTCGTCAAAAATGCAGTTCGTGTTCCAGGTGGGGTGATGGATGCGTCCCTTCAATGGAGTATGTTTCGTGCGGGTGATGAAAGGGTCTCATGAGGTCATCGTTCCAGCTGGGGGTGGAATGACAAAAGGTCCTTCAATCGGGACGTCCGCGGTTCCAGTGGGGTTGGATTCGGGCTCTTCCCATGGAGTCCTGTTTCAGACGGGAGTGATGAAAGGTCTTCATGCTGATCATGTTCAGTGGGTCGATGAAGGTCTTCATGAGCGATCGTTAGGCTGGTGATGAAGGTCCTGTCATGATGTCATCGTTCGAGCGGGGTGTGATGAAGGTCTTCGAAGAAGTCGAATGTGATCGAGCCGAGTGGGCGGCTGATGAAAGGCGCGTACAGATGTGAGTCTCCCGCCGTCTGGTTCAGTGGTGATGAAGGGAGGTCAAGCTGTGTTGCAGCGTGGGTGGATGGAAGGGAGTCATGGTTGTCAGGTGGGTGGGGCTGATGAAGGGTCGTTGCATGAGTGCGATTTTCGAGTGGGGTGGATGAAGGGAGTCATGGTTCCAGTGGGGTGTTAATGAGATATAGAAGCATTATCAGAGCCAGGGAGTAATACAGGGAAGCCTTGCCGAAAGAGGTATCTGGCATCAAGCATTCTCTGCAATTGGGTTACCAAGATTAGAAAAAGAGAGAGATCTATCATTTGTGCGGAAATTGTGCTTGCTAAGATCTACACAAAAGGACCTCAGTAAGTGTCAAAGACGATGTGAGATATATACCTATAAGGATTTATCTTTAAGTTGGGAGTAATGAGAATTAAATTCCCTTAGTATAGTCGTGGTCGCCCATGGATAGTGTTCATCTCGCCTGAACTACAAGTACATGTTAGCGGGTGCCAAGTGAGGGCTGCCATGTTCAATGCGGGGGTGGCATGAAGGTCTTCCATGGAGTCATGTTCAGGCGGGGGTGATTGGTAGAATCACCCTTGGCAGCCCATTACCAACTTGTGGGCATCGTTGGGGGTAAGGCTGCTCCTAAAAAGAGCTATGCGACACGGCTGGAATTGTACAGATATGTAGCCCATGATTATTTTCATAATTCTTCAAGGCTGCTTTCCAAAATGGGTTCTAGGGGGATGCAAGGACCCTAGACAAGGCCAGATTTTCCGAAGTCTTGCCTATAGGATTTTCTCAAAGCAGGATTGGTAAGATTCTGTAACGGCCCAAGCGTTAGGAGACATCGACTGTGCTGCTCTTGGTAAAGACCAAATCCCAGTGGTAGATTTGGCTGTTGGTGTGTGTCAGGTTATTGGGGTGTGTGAATAAAGGTTGAAATTTCCTCCCCAGGTCCGATGGTGTAAAGGGCAGGAACTGAAGCAGGTTTTCCTCTAGGAGTTTTGGTTTGTCGTCTTGAGCTCTGTGCTCCGTGTCTCTAGTATTTAACCTGAAAAACTCCCCAGTGTCGCCGAATGTCACAGCATAGCCCATACG
>NW_019945379.1:20104-22136 GCF_002910315.2 Salvelinus sp. IW2-2015
ACCACTACTACTAATCTAACTGTCTGTAGGTCCAACAGAACACATTAAAACTATACCACTACTAATCTAATTATAGAAATGATTACAGAGAAAAACACATGATGAAACATTGCTATGACTCACCTCTGAATGTGTTGGTCATCGATCTGACACAGGGTCACTGAGGAGGAGGAGGAGTAGTCAACCCCAAACAGAAACCCAAACCCAGGATAGAGGGGTTCAGTGAATGTGGTGTGTCTTGTGTAAAGGTGTGTCAGTGTACCAGAGGAGGACACACTATAGAAGGACAAAGTACCAGCTGGCCAGTCCAGATACACTCCAACTCTGTTAGAATCAGGACGAGGGATGATTCTGCTACGGACTCCATCATGGTAAAAGAGATAACGACTGTCAGTGCAGACYAAACACCAGGACTTCCTATTGGCTCCAATCTTACAGGCATCCTCCTCTSCCTTCCTCATCATTCCTTTGTACACCACACCAATGACAGTCATGGCAACATCCCWGGAACCATCCMTCTCCACCTCCCAGTAATAACGACCTCCAGATAWGMCTTCTCTGCAGAGAACTTGGGAATAAAAGTCAAATCTGTCTGGATGGTCTTCATAATGCTGCTTCTCTGCCACCAATGTCACCTTCCTGTTCCCCTCAGACAGTATCAGGTRTGGGTTTGCTGTATTTGGGTCCAGGGTGAGATGACAGGCATCTGTAGACAAAAAGAGAGTTTAATCAAACCACATCTTCATATAAAATGTTGTTTTGTAGGTACAGAACAAGTATTGATTAGTTACTATGTTACTATAGTTCTGAATATGCAGTTAATTAGGATTAAATAAAGCAGTCAACATTTAAACCATATTGTTGTGTTCTGGTGCACTATCCAAGTTCATTACAGAGACAATACAGGTATTCTATCCTACCTACTGCATACAGAACGGAGTACAATTCATTACTAGAGACTACAGGTATTCTATCCTACCTACTGCATACAGAACGGAGTACAATTCATTACTAGAGACATACAGGTATTCTATCCTACCTACTGCAACAGAACAGAGTACAATTCATTACTAGAGACATACAGTATTCTATCCTACCTACTGCATACAGAACAGAGTACAATTCATTACTAGAGACATACAGGTATTCTATCCTACCTACTGCAACAGAACGGAGTACAATTCATTACTAGAGACATACAGTATCTATCCTACCTACTGACAGAACAGAGTACAATTCATTACTAGAGACATACAGGTATTCTATCCGACCTACTGCATACAGAACGGAGTACAATTCATTACTAGAGACATACAGGTATTCTATCCTACCTACTGCATACAGAACGGAGTACAATTCATACAGAGACATACAGGTATTCTATCCTACCTACTGCATACAGAACAGAGTACAATTCATTACTAAGAACATACAGGTATTCTATCCTACCTACTGCATACAGACGGAGTACAATTCATACTAGAGACATACAGGTATTCTATCCTACCTACTGCAACAGAACGGAGTACAATTCCAACAGGATATCAGAGATGCAGAAGAAGAGTATTCATGTGGTGATGATGTTATGCTGTGTTGGAGTGCTCAGCCTGCTGAGTAAACTTCCCCTTAATTCTACATCATGTCCTCATGTTACTGACCCTACTACACTACATATGACACAACCGCTGCTCACACTATTAGGACATCTATTCTGACTTACTTCAGCTCATCAGTTTATATGTGGGATCCACCAGAGCAGCTGAAAGCAGTCCCCCTGCAAGTCTCCTGGGTGATTGTAGCTCAGGTCCAGCTCTTTCAGGAGGAGGGGTTTGACCTCAGAGCTGAAGACAGAGCAGCACAGCCCTCCTCTGTGACCAGACAGCCAGACAGCCTACAGAGAGACACACAACAGCTGTCTAGGTTTGTTACTGTGTCAATCATCTTGTAGGACACCCATACATTTGTCCATGACACAAACATTTTTGATGAAACATCAGATTTTCAGAGTATTTGTTTTACTAAACTCAGTACT
>NW_019945379.1:26659-30423 GCF_002910315.2 Salvelinus sp. IW2-2015
GACCTGACTGAAACAGCTGTACTTACCCCAGTGTGTGTAGTTTACAGTCTGGATCCTCCAGTCCAGCAGACAGCAGTGTAACTCCTGAGTCCTGCAGGTCATTGTCTCTCAGCTCCAGTTGTTTCAGTTGTGAGTTGGGTGAACTCAGGACTGAGGCCAGATCTGAACAGCAACCCTCTGTCAGACCACACTGACCTAGACTAGATGGGAGTAGAGCTTATGATTTAACAAATGATTAAAACATCCACATAATAACTCATACTGAAGATATTTAACTCACACAAGTGTCTGTATGTTGCGGAGTGGACTGGTTAGTCCAACACAGAGCAGCTCCACTCCTCTGTCTCCCAGGTCATTGCAGCTGAGGTCCAGTTCTCTCAGGGGGGAGTTTGGTGTCTGCAGAGTCTCACAGGATTCATATGTGAGTTTACAGCCAGCTAGTCTGGAGAGAGGAGATATACACTTAAATATTCAAAGCTTTAAGAATAATGAGATGCATGAAGACAATTKTTATTTAACCTTTATTTAACTAGGCAAGTCAGTTAMGAACAAATTCTTACTTTCAATGACGGCCTAGGAACAGTGTTTTGTTCAGGGGCAGAAGGACAGATTTTTACCAGCTCGGGGATTCAATCTAGCAACCTTTCGGTTACAAGTCCAACGCTCTAACCACTAGGATACCTGCCTCCCCACATGATTAACCAATGTTAAAAACATACTTTTACGACCCTTCATATATTTTTTGTATTAGTTTTTACAAGATGAATGATGAGAAGAGAATCGTCCAGCTCATCGGTGTCATGACGTTGCCCTATTGGTGAGGTTTATGACCCCCATAAATACCTTAACCCCTTYTCTCTCKCTACTCTACAGAATGGACTCTTGGAAAGCCCTTTGTTAACATAGAGAGAGTATGGTAACGTCAACAGGTTGGTAACTGAACAACATTTCTGTAATCCAACCAGTTGAAAGTGTCCGTTTGCCTTCCTAGCCACGCAAGTTTACAGCTGCTGCTGCTAACTCGACGTCTAGGATGTATCACTTCTTTAGTGAATAAGAGTTAAAGTTCATACCAAGTTGCCATCCTAAGCTCATGCTATATTCTGGCTGGTATAGTCGAAATTCATCCTTCCAGCGTGGCGATCGTCACCTCCACTTTGAAATTCGCCCTTCTAAACGTATGGACATAAGTCCTCACGTCATTGGGAAAACAATGTTAATTTCGTTAGGTTGTAGTCGTTCAACCATTCGCACCAGAGCTCACGCTGAGGTTGGCTTAGTTCGCCGTGAATTGGGTTTATAGAAATGTAGAAAAGGGGTTTGTTCATCATTTCCAACCAATGCCTGTTGACGTGGGTGTGGCCACTGATTGAGCATTTTTACTTATGAAAACAGTTCTCTCGCTTTAAAAACTAAAATTACATTTAATCATTTCACAAATAGTTTCATATTTAAATATTTAAATTGCACAACAATTCCTGTGGATCTGATAACTAGAACGTGTAGACTTTCCAAGATACAGTTTGTCGTCCTGTCATCAGTAATAATGTCTCAGACGACAACTGATCTGACATCATAGTCATTAAGTACTAACGGACACTTTCAACTGGTTGGATTACAGAATGTTGTTCAGTTACCAACCTGTTGACGTTACCATACTCTCTCTATGTTAACAAAGGGCTTTCCAAGAGTCATTCTGTAGAGTAGAGAGAGAAAAGGGGTTAAGGTATTTATGGGGGTATAAACCTCACCAATAGGGCAACGTCATGACACCGATGAGCTGGACGATTCTCTTCTCATCATTCATCTTGTAAAAACTAATACAAAAAATATATGAAGGGTCGTAAAAGTATGTTTTTAACATTGGTTAATCATGTGGGAGGCAGGTATCCTAGTGGTTAGAGCGTTGGACTTGTAACCGAAGGTTGCTAGATTGAATCCCGAGCTGGTAAAAATCTGTCCTTCTGCCCCTGAACAAAACACTGTTCCTAGGCCGTCATTGAAAGTAAGAATTTGTTCTTAACTGACTTGCCTAGTTAAATAAAGGTTAAATAAAAATTGTCTTCATGCATCTCATTATTCTTAAAGCTTTGAATATTTAAGTGTATATCTCCTCTCTCCAGACTAGCTGGCTGTAAACTCACATATGAATCCTGTGAGACTCTGCAGACACCAAACTCCCCCTGAGAGAACTGGACCTCAGCAACAATGACCTGGGAGACAGAGGAGTGGAGCTGCTCTGTGTTAGACTAACCCGTCCACTCTGCAACATACAGACACTAGTGTGAGTTAAATATCTTCAGTATGAGTTATTATGTGGATGTTTTAAACATGTGTTAATCATGTGCCTCTACTCCATCTAGTCTAGGTCAGTGTGGTCTGACAGAGGGTTGCTGTTCAGATCTGGCCTCAGTCCTGAGTTCACCCAACTCACAACTGAAACAACTGGAGCTGAGAGACAATGACCTGCAGGACTCAGGAGTTACACTGCTGTCTGCTGGACTGGAGGATCCAGACTGTAAACTACACACACTGGGGTAAGTACAGCTGTTTCAGTCAGGTCAGTACTGAGTTTAGTAAAACAAATACTCTGAAAATCTGATGTTTCATCAAAAATGTTTGTGTCATGGACAAATGTATGGGTGTCCTACAAGATGATTGACACAGTAACAAACCTAGACAGCTGTTGTGTGTCTCTCTGTAGGCTGTCTGGCTGTCTGGTCACAGAGGAGGGCTGTGCTGCTCTGTCTTCAGCTCTGAGGTCAAACCCCTCCTCCTGAAAGAGCTGGACCTGAGCTACAATCACCCAGGAGACTTGCAGGGGGACTGCTTTCAGCTGCTCTGGTGGATCCCACATATAAACTGATGAGCTGAAGTAAGTCAGAATAGATGTCCTAATAGTGTGAGCAGCGGTTGTGTCATATGTAGTGTAGTAGGGTCAGTAACATGAGGACATGATGTAGAATTAAGGGGAAGTTTACTCAGCAGGCTGAGCACTCCAACACAGCATACATCATCACCACATGAATACTCTTCTTCTGCATCTCTGATATCCTGTTGGAATTGTACTCCGTTCTGTTGCAGTAGGTAGGATAGAATACCTGTAGTCTCTAGTAATGAATTGTACTCCGTTCTGTATGCAGTAGGTAGGATAGAATACCTGTATGTCTTAGTAATGAATTGTACTCTGTTCTGTATGCAGTAGGTAGGATAGAATACCTGTATGTCTCTGTAATGAATTGTACTCCGTTCTGTATGCAGTAGGTAGGATAGAATACCTGTATGTCTCTAGTAATGAATTGTACTCGTTCTGTATGCAGTAGGTCGGATAGAATACCTGTATGTCTCTAGTAATGAATTGTACTCTGTTCTGTCAGTAGGTAGGATAGATACTGTATGTCTCTAGTAATGAATTGTACTCCGTTCTGTTGCAGTAGGTAGGATAGAATACCTGTATGTCTCTAGTAATGAATTGTACTCTGTTCTGTATGCAGTAGGTAGGATAGAATACTGTATGTCTCTAGTAATGAATTGTACTCTGTTCTGTATGCAGTAGGTAGGATAGAATACCTGTATGTCTCTAGTAATGAATTGTACTCCGTTCTGTATGCAGTAGGTAGGATAGAATACCTGTATGTCTCTAGTAATGAATTGTACTCCGTTCTGTATGCAGTAGGTAGGATAGAATACCTGTATGTCTCTGTAATGAACTTGGATAGTGCACCAGAACACAACATATGGTTTAAATGTTGACTGCTTTATTT
>NW_019945379.1:33087-36996 GCF_002910315.2 Salvelinus sp. IW2-2015
GATACAATAAGTCCTCACGTCATTGGGAAAACAATGTTAATTTCGTTAGGTTGTAGTCGTTCAACCATTCGCAACCAGAGCTCACGCTGAGGTTGGCTTAGTTCGCCGTGAATTGGGTTTATAGAAATGTAGAAAAGGGGTTTGTTCATCATTTCCAACCAATGCCTGTTGACGTGGGTGTGGCCACTGATTGAGCATATTTTACTTATGAAAACAGTTCTCTCGCTTTAAAAACTAAAATTACATTAATCATTTCACAAATAGTTTCATATTTAAATATTTAAATTGCACAACAATTCCATGTGGATCTGATAACTAGAACGTGTAGACTTTCCAAGATACAGTTTGTCGTCCTGTCATCAGTAATAATGTCTCAGACGACAACTGATCTGACATCATAGTCATTAATACTACGAACAATCTCTTCAGAAAGACAGGGTACTACAACGTATCCGTTCTACCACAAGACGACAGACTACAACGTATCAGCCCAGAAATATTATTCAAAGGACAAAGGAGATCTCTGCTGCACCACCCAGCCTTCCATCTTCGACCAATCTATCGAAGCGCAGCTCAGAGTAAATATATTTCTTGCATTATCCTTTTCCGAATGGGCGGTTATTTAGAATGCATAAGATTCTGTATTTACGATAGCATAGCTTCATGAGGACCGATAGAGACCCAATCCATTTGTTCCTCAGTCTTCCCGCTCTTTCATTCAAACCCAACCCCTTTCTTTGTGTAACMAGTCATCATATCAGTTTATTCGGAAGACAACAGCTCTATAAACATTCTTCCGTGGTGCCCCAACTTCCTAGTTAATTACATTTACAYGATTAGTTTAATCAGGTAATATTAATTACAGAGAATTGATTTGATAAAATAGCATGTTATATATCATATAATCCATTGTAAAGACACGACATCGGGTATCTCACTACACCCCCCATATGCCATGTCATGAAATATGCAGAAAGACGGATTAAAAGTATGTTTACGTTGTAATACTTCTGACAGACAACTTCTAACTCCGCCCATAACTTTWGGAATTATARCATTCCCAGAAAGCATGAATTATTGACTCAATGTTAGTTTTAYACTTAAGACACGACTCTGTCGTTGTGCTGTAGAATTTGTGAATGTTGTCTTGTGTAATAAATTCTATACATTAGTTTGTACTGGATTAAACATACATTCTTGTTAACTGTAATTGTGTTATTTATGTTCCAACATTCCCTCCATCTTGTTCCAATATCAGTTATTTTGAAGTCTTGGTTCCAGTAGTTTATATTTTTTCTAAAAACACAAACTCACTCAAGATATTTAACCTTGATATAGTTTGATATATTTATCACTTGTGATGTAGGTTTCTGCATATTTACCAAGATGTTCAAATAATGTTAAAAACACACATATACTAACTACATACAAAATATATCAACTCACAGTGGATACTGAAGATATTTAACTCACACAAGTGTCTGTATGTTGCAGAGTGGACTGGTTAGTCCAACACAGAGCAGCTCCACTCCTCTGTCTCTCAGGTCATTGATGCTGAGGTCCAGTTCTCTCAGGGGGGAGTTTGGTGTCTGCAGAGCTGAGGTCAGAGTCTCACAGGATTTATATGTGAGCTTACAGCCATCCAGTCTGGAGAGAGGAGATATGGTGATACACTGTTAAATATGCAAAGCTTTAAGAATAATGAGATACATTAATTAACCTTTCTCGCCCCGGGGTTCCGCTAGCGGAACACCCACAACATTCCGCTGCCTTCGCAGTGCGCGAAATTCAAAAATATTTTTTGGAAATATTTAACTTCCACACATTAACAAGTCCAATACAGCAAATGAAAGATAAACATCTTGTGAATCCAGCCAACATGTCCGATTTTTAAAATGTTTTACAGCGAAAACACAATATATCTTTATGTTAGCTCACCACAATAGCCAAACACACAACGCCATGTTTTCACCGCAAACATAGCTTTCACAAAACCCACAAATAGAGATAAAATTAATCACTAACCTTTGAACAACTTCATCAGATGACAGTCTTATAACATCATGTTATACCAATACATTTATGTTTTGTTTTAAAATGTGCATATTTATAGGTATAAATCGTAGTTTTACATTGCAGCCACCGTCAAAATAGCACCAAAACAGCCAGAATAATTACAGAGAGTAACGTGAAATACATAAAATACTCATCATAAAACATTTATGAAAATATACATGTTGTACAGCAAATGAAAGATAAACATCTTGTGAATCCAGCCAATATTCCGTTTTTTTTTAAGTGTTTTACAGCGAAAACACAATATATATTTAGTTAGCTCACCACCATGTTATACAATACATTTATGTTGGTTCGAAAATGTGCATATTTATAGCTACAAATCCTGGTTCTTACATTGTGAATACGGCGCCATAATGCACCAAATTGTCCGGAGAAATTTTGGACAGTCACGTAATCTAACCAAAAAACTCATCATAAACTTTACTAAAATATACATGTTGTACAGCAAATGAAAGATACACTGGTTCTTAATGCAACCGCTGTGTTAGATTTAAAAAAATAACTTTAGTACAAAGTACAGCATGCAATATTCTGAGACAGCACCCAGCAATTCTCCGCCATGTTGGAGCCAACATATTCCACAAAAATACGAAATAACAYCATAAATATTCTCTTACCTTTGATGATCTTCCATCAGAATGTAGTGCAAGGAGTCCTAGTTCCACAATAAATCGTTGTTTTGTTTTAGAATGTCCATTTCTTCTGTCGAATTAGCAACTTTGGCTAGCATTGTGGAGGGCATATGTCCATCAACTCTTGGAACGAAAAATTCCGCGCATGGAACGAAAAATTCCAAAAGTCACAATAAACGTTGAATAAACTGGTCAAACTCGGTTGAAAATCCATCTTTATGATGTTTTCCTCATATGTATCCAATAAAGTCCAAGACGGCGCATTTCGTCGTGTATACCTAACSCATTTCAGAAGACAATGTGGTGTTCTCTGGTGCGCAGCTGAATACTGCCAATAGGGCGGACCTGTCACTCCAAAAGCTCTCATTCGGTCTCACATCAAGCTAGACACCCCATTCAACATTCTACTGCCTGTTGACATCTAGTGGAAGGCGTATGAAGTGCATACAGATCCATAAATAAAAGGCAATTGAATAGGCAAGGCCTKACACAGAGCCCCATTTTCAGAATTTTCACTTCCTGTTTGGAAGTTTGCTGCCAAATGAGTTCTGTTTTACTCACAGATATAATTCAAACAGTTTTAGAAACTTCAGAGTGTTTTCTATCCAATAGTAATAATAATATGCATATCGTATGATCTAGAACAGAGTACGAGGCCGTTTAATTTGGGCACGATTTTTTCCCAAAGTGAAAACAGCGCCCCCTATTCACTAAGAGGGAGCAAGAGACAAAAATGGAAGTACACATGATTAACCAATGTTGAAAACATACTAACTCACTTAAGATATTTAACCTTAGTTTTATATGTTTATCACATTTGATGTACGTTTCTGCATATTTACCAAGATGTTCAAATAATGTTAAAAACACACACATACTAACTACATACAAAATATATGAACTCACAGTGGATACTGAAGAAAGTTAACTCACACTAGTGTCTGTATGTTGCAGAGTGGACTGGTTAGTCCAACACAGAGCAGCTCCACTCCTCTGTCTCCCAGGTTATTATAGCTGGGGTCCAGTTCTCTCAGGGGGGAGTTTGGTGTCTGCAGAGCTGAGGCCAGAGTCTCACAGGATTTATATGTGAGTTCACAGCCATCCAGTCTGGAGAGAGGAGATAATCTGTTAGATATACAAATCCTTCATTATAATGATACTGTAAACATCAACTCAATAACAGAACTTACAGTGCTCT
>NW_019945379.1:39865-46752 GCF_002910315.2 Salvelinus sp. IW2-2015
TGCAATTAAGATCCGGGTATCTCAAGCACACCGGTAAAAACACTGGAGCTGCAGTAATGAACAATTACCAACAGGTGGCATCACTGTGCCATTTACGCCTATAAAAGTACTTGCAGACGAACCAATTTTCATCTTTGGAGATTTTCCTGCAGAACAAAGCATGCGATTTACCTTATAGGCCAACTACTAAACCCAGAACAAGAAACGACGGTGTGTAGGCTACTACTAAACCAGAACAAGAAACGACGGTGTGTAGGCTACTACTAAACCAGACAAGAAACAATGTGTGTAGGGCTACGTACTAAACCAGAACAAGAAACGATGGTGTGTAGGCTGTATTCTCCTCTAAAGGGTAGGAAGGAGAAATATTGCAACATACTAAACAAGACTGGTTACTCGCGTCAATGTCTCTGTCTCGTCATTTAACATTAAAACAAGTACGTTTGATTGATCCAGAGCTGGGGTGTACTCATTAGTGCAAACCTCACCAACCCGTTGCAAAACGGTAGGGGTCGGACCGACTTTTGGAAACCATGATTTAGTCAACATTTACATCGTTTATGTGCCAATTCTTGCATGTCACTTTTACTTTGCCAACTTGACGAGACGGACTAGTTTCTTTAGCGACAGATTTACACATTTCCGAAGCACGTCTTCTTTCAGGAATTGAAACAACGCAAAGTTTCGACTGTGTTGGGGATCACGCGGATATCAAATCACGATAATGTGCTATCAATCGCCTATAACAACAACTCTATACCTCATAGCCTTTAACATCACATCATATTGATTAGGCTAATCAATATTAATCAACATATAAGCCTGCAATTATTATTCTTGAAAGTTGAAATCAGTATTGTAATAACTTTACAATTCTGCGGATGTTTTACTGCTAGATCACCTCTCTCTACAATAGTCTAACTTCTCAAAAACACTTTTCTATATTAAATTGTAAAAGGCTACAGACCTCAAACATGTTTCTTCGACCGGAATTCCTCTAAGTTACTTCCTTATATAATGTAGACTACTTCCCATTTCAACACAGTCGACGCGTTCAACACGTATAGGTTTATATATTATATGTTCATATTCATGTCATATAAAGTCTTCATACACTTAAAACAAGTATTCAGCCCATAAATTAATATCATATCTGCAAAAAAAAGTGGGTTTGTATTAATTTTATTTGATTGAGTGATGTTTTGCAGTGTTACCAGGAGAGGGCAGTGTGACACAACAACCAGGTTTGGCAGAAGGACGCTAGACGGTCATATCTGTTGTTATGGTAACACGATAGGATGGGTAACCAACGATATACAATGAYTCTGCAAACCCCAAAACAAACTGATTACAATGTGTAGTATRTGACGTTACATTGAACTAATCACACGTATTAAAGACCAACTCAMATAAACACATTCCATTTCATTTATTGAACATGTATTTGACAGAGATTCTGCACATCAATCAACATTTCTGTAAATGTGCCAGATTTAGCCAGCTAGCTAGTTTTCAACTGTAGTAGTAGAGAAGTCTTAGATATGAGTAAGCCAGCTAACACATCCAGTCATGTGGTCATCCACTCCGTGCCAAAGCTGAATAGTAATACTCATCTCAGTGGTTGAGTTAGGCAGTTAATAAACACATCAGACTAAGATGGATGGTTAGGTAAGATTATACAATCACTCTACCCCAGTATTCTAAGTTGGAGGTGATGTAACACTATACTCTATGTTGGTATGTTAGAGTTTAGGCAGTCTATTAACATTTCAAAATGAAGTGAGGTCCAAAAATGCTCGCTCTGTTTAGTAGGAATCTCAAACTGCTGACTTCGCCGTTTTAACGGTGTTTAGATTAACAAAAAGTAACATAGGAGATGCTGTAATTACAGAGAGCAAGTGATATGAGGAGACAGAGACGAGAAGGACCTGAGTGTAGAACCGACAGAGCCTAGCCCAAACATGAGGAATAGTTTCCTAATCACGCACCTCTCACTGGCTGGTCCTCCTCGTCACCTCCCTGGTGCCCTCCAGTGGGGTTTATTAGGAGGTGTTACTTGGATCCCGTACCTCAGCCCACGTGCGGTATAACAGTCTAAGCGGCTGCCAACGTCGTCAGCCCCCATGGGGCATGAAGATGCTCGGCTTCATCGACCCTGAGGAAGGTGTTGTACTCGCCGACTTACTGCTGCTACCCAGGGTCTATACTTATCCAAGTGAGGGTAGTCGACAGTCCAATGCTGGCGTTGTGTTAGCTAGCCCCATGGGCTACTCTCACCGTCCCTACCAGTGTTATCTGATGGGAGGTAGGTAGATCGATCCAGGGTTGGTGAGAGGTGTTATTGAGACTCACTAGCTCTTAGCGAGAGTGATAGCTTAGCAGAGGCGGAGTAGGAACAGCGTCATCACAGACCATCTCCGCTTTGGAGCCGTGTTACTGTACTTCACTACAGTCTAACTAATTTCAGCGTGAAGTGCACCCCCATCTAGTGGATCGGTATGTTACCTTTATCGAGAGTACTCTACAGTCTATCTCATCCATCTCGCTCAAAGGCGCAAGCACGTAGTGACCATAGCCTAGGAACAAGGGATGGCAGAGATGGCAACTAGGCGTAAGAAGTAGAGAGATCGTGTAACTAGTCTACTATCCGGGTAGTGGCGCACTTACGAGATACCTGAGCGCAGGAGTATTTGTTAATCTTGATGATCGACGGCCTGAGAAGGCAGGAGCCAGGTCTAGTCATATAGGCTGTCACTGCTCTACCCCCACCCTATACAGGGGTCATCCGTCTGCACCCATAGAGAGCGCTTGGACTTTCTTCGAGGACATAACCCACAAGTGTTCACTCTATCTAGGGGTCACGCGACCAGACCGATACTGAGAGTGGCTGTGATGACTCTTAGAGACGTACTCTCTACAGCTCATACTTTCAGGGGGTACTGTGCACTGCGATGCCTGAGACCAGTGTTGAAGCTAGGTACTTGCCTTATCAGTCTGAACCACAGGATCAGTGACCATGCTGCGCACGGGTGTTTACTCCTACTCTGCCCAGGGGCTGTACACCTGTGCACACACGTCTACGAGTGGTGAGCATTGCATGGAGCGTGTGTGTCACTCAGTACTCTTAAGGGCACGTTCTAGAGGCTACTCAATCGAGGTGTAGCTCGACCGCGCATATGCTGGACGCGTGAGAAGGGTTTACCTGATGTACAATCTACTTCAAGGTCTCTTAGACTGATCAGGCGGAGCTGCTGTTCTTGAGCTCTCTTCAGTTGCTAGAGATAGGGTGGTGTTATCTAATCCTGGTAACGCTGGCTATCGGTGCAGTTGCCATACTGATTCTAAGCGTAGTAGGGAATCATGACTTATATGGGCTTGGATGTACTCGTCTTTGTTATTGTTATTTCTACTTACAGTTGTTCATAACTATCAGGGCTTGTAGACCATGCTGGAAAGCTCGTGTATCACTCGTACTCACGACACAGTGCTAAGTATCCAGCATTAGGGTAGTTAGTTCCTAACTGCTTGGAGCGTGTGTTACTGTACTCCTACACAGTCCTACTAATCAGGGTAGTGAAACATCCAACAGAGCAGCCATGCTTGTGAGGTTGTGGAACTCCGCCGCACGTGTCACTTCTGCTAAATGTCAGTTCTTAAATCTACAGACTGCGTCTAGTGACCACACTTATAAACTACCTAGATGCGCTTGGTAGGATGTATTACTACTCGCAATACTTCAACCTAACTGTGCCTCATGCTTATCTTCATAACTGGCCGTATACGTGACCACAAATCCCACGTCTGTGGAGGTTGTTGTTATACTTGTAAGGCAAGAACCCTTTCAACCTACTAATCTTCATCCGCACCTCGTGTGTTATACCAGGCGTAAGTGTCACAATGCTCTGGAGGATGTTAGCATCTTGTGTCGGTATAAACTC
This sequence comes from Salvelinus sp. IW2-2015, assembly GCF_002910315.2. Taxonomy (NCBI): domain Eukaryota; kingdom Metazoa; phylum Chordata; class Actinopteri; order Salmoniformes; family Salmonidae; genus Salvelinus; species Salvelinus sp. IW2-2015. Next base: position 43,804 of record NW_019945379.1, read on the forward strand.
TCCTACCTAACATGTACTAAACCCATCATGTGTGTTTAGGTGTAGTACGACTACTCTAAACTGCCACTCGTGAGTGGGTGGTGTATATTCAGCTAAACAGTTAACTCACTCCAGTCGCCCCCGTAGTGACATGCTGGAGGTACCTGCCTTACTGTACTTACACGTTCTACTATCCAGGCGTAGTCGACATCCCGGAGGTATCGCTTACTCGTACTCCTACAGTCTACTATCAGGGTACGTGACCATCCGCTGGAGGTGTGTTACTCACCGTACTCTACCAGCTCTACCTCATCCCCAGGGTAGCTGACCCATGCTCGGAGGTGTTACTGTCTTACAGTCTACTTATCAGGGGTAGTGACCGGATGCCTGGGAGGTGTTGAGCGAACTTGTATCTCTTATCAGTCTACCTCATCCAGGGTAGTGCGACATCGCTGGCGTTGTGTTTGTTACTCTACGCAGGGTACTACTATATTCTCAGGGTAGTGACCATCCGCCTGGAGTGTGTTACTGTATCCTCCTAACCATTACTATCAGGCTGTAGTGACCATGCTCGGACGGGTGTTACTCCCGTACCTCTACACACGCTCCTACCCCTATCAGGGTAGTGACAATGCTGGACGGTGTGTTACGCTACCCTACAGTCTCCTATCAGGGTAGTCGACCATCGCTGGAAGGTGTTACTGTTCTCCAGTACTACCTACTCCAAGGCGTACGCCTGACGCATGCTCGGCAGCGTGTGTTACCTGTCACTCTACAGGTTATTCTTATACACATCCTGTCGAGAACACTCCTGCAAACCCTAGGAACCCCGGTGAACGCAATCTACATGTCTAGCTCTCCCACCTATATTATCTATAGGCGACTCCTATTCTGTTGGTTCCCGTCGTTTGTTCGTCACAGCTCGTCACTGTGTGTCTGTCCTGTCCCTATATTAATCTCCTACGTCCTGCTCCCTGTCTTATTAATTCCCCGCAGTCTGGCCTGTCTACCTAGTTAATTCCTAGTTGCCTAGTCTATACTTAATTCCTAGTCTCGTCTGTCTATATTAATTTACTAGTCCCTCTGTCTGTCTATATTAATTCCTAGGTGGGATACTGTTGGGTGGTCTTATCGCCGTTAATCTCTCCAGTCTGCCCTGCTCTACTATTAATCCTCCTCAGTCCTCGCCCTGTCCTATATTACATTCCTAGTCTGCCTGTCTCACCTATTAATTGACCTAGGCTGTGGTCTGCCTGTCCCTATATTACATCTCCCCCCAGTCTCTGTCTTGTATACGAGCTCTGTCCAGAATCTCTTGCACAACTGGCCTGCCATGGCAGACTACTTACAGGGACTGTCTTGCGATCTTTATGCTGATACGTCCAGTGATGATGACAGATCCACAGATGATCCTCACTCGAGAATGGTGGATGTTTTTGCGTAACTGTTCAGTGCTGGGATCTGCGTAAGACTCGGATTACTGTAAAAGTACTATGAGACATTTTTAAAGGGGCCTATAGAATAACGATACTTTTAAAGCTAAATGACTCGGGAAGTCGGCTTATAAGATTAACGCGTATTCTTTAATAATACTTCACGTTACCATTTGACCACTTTTAGATTCTCATACCCCAAAAATAAAAGAAATAGTTTTGCTTAGCGAAAGCCAGGTTATCACTCGTCACTTGCTCATAAGTGGAGCATTTTTGTTCACCGTCCCTCCGTGCAAAGCCATTCTGGTAATCATGCGTCAAAAGACGCCAATAGCAGAATAGCTCATCATCTCCACTGGCCTGCTAAACTTCCCTAGATGGCTCTCGTCTAAACGAGGTCACTCGCATCGCTGTAAGAGAATCCATTGTACCCATCTGAACCAATGCAAATATCACTTCTTTAATAAACCTAATCTTTTAATTCCAATTATTTCAGCTGTTGAAAACCGAGAGTAAGAAAAAGATGCCTAAATTTACGGACGCGGAAGCAGGAACAGGCACAATCGCCCACATCAGACTTGCTTTCAATCCAGCAAGACACATCTATAACTCATCGTGAAATTTTGGTCTAGGTCGCCACTAAAGCACATATTTGCATACCTTTTAATTAGTTCGTGAGCGAGAGAAACTCCCCAAGACCGACATGCGAGAAATGAATTTGGTGTGCAGAATTCAACCTGGGTGTCAATGGTATGTTGGAAAATGTTTAAAGGTACGTTGGGTATGCTAGATGATAGGAATTTTACTGTTATAAGGTCTTCCATGGCTGTGCTTTACCAAGGAAGCTCAAATTAAAATCAATATTTTTTTCTTCACTCATTGGTCTTTTGACCAACTCCAGATAAGATCTCTTGCTTGAAAAAGATCTGAAATCGCTGATTCGTCAAAGACCAATTCAGTTGGACAAACACACTATCAGAATTCGGGGCTGCCTGTGTAAACACAGTCTAGAAAACGTCTTGAATCGCATTACTCTCTCAGGTTGATAATAGCACCTCAGCACACCCACAAGAGGCGCCTTGGGTGACGGGGAGGAAGGAATGAAAGAAATCGTCCTGGAACTGGTGTCGAACCAGCGAACGGACAACCATCATGTCTCCGTGCTCTGATAGACATTCCATTCTTCATGTCCATCATCCCAATTGAAAGTTGCCACCGAGCCACCTGTGCCGCAACCACTCAAGTTGTACAGCCTCGCATCGTTCAGGCTCTAGGAAGTCAACTCAATTTGAATTGCCACGTTATCTCTTTTAGATCAGCTCTTCTTTCAACAACCTCCTCCTCCCGGGACTCCCCCAAGAGGTCGTGTTTTTAGTTTTTTGCCTCCACGACACCGAAACCTTAGATGAAACTCAAATTTAACCTCTATCATCAACGCACAGATTCATTTCAATCGGGTGTGGGTTAGTACTAGGCCATTTTATTTTTTGGTAACGCCTTTTCACTGAAAATGTTTGTATCTAACCATGCCCCAGGA
>NW_019945380.1:0-18785 GCF_002910315.2 Salvelinus sp. IW2-2015
TGCTATTGTTCCAGACTGACACCAAGGCTATGTGTTCCAGACTGACCATCCAGGCTGTTGTTCCAGACTGACGCCAAGCTGTGTTCTAGACTGACACCAGGGCTATTGTTCCAGACGACACCAAGGCTATTGTTCCAGACTGACACCAAGGCTAATGTTCCAGACTGACACCAAGGCTATTTATCCAGGACTGACACCAAGGCTATTGTTCCAGACTGACACCAAGGCTATTGTTCCAGACTGACACCAAGGCTATTGTTCCAGACTGACACCAAGGCTATTGTTCCAGATTGACACCAAGGCTATTTATCCAGACTGACACCAAGTCTTTGTTCTCAGACTGAACCATGCTATTGTTCCAGGACTGACACCAGGCTATGTTCCAGACTGACACCAAGGCTGTTGTTCCAGACTGACACCAGGCTGTTGTTCTAGACTGACACCAAGGTATTGTTCCAGACTGACACCAAGGCTATTGTTCCAGACTGACCCCAAGCTATTTCTCCAGACTGACACCAGGTATTTTCCAGACTGACACAAGGCTATTTATCCAGACTGACACCAAGGCTACTGTCAGACTGACGTCAAGGCTATTTCTCCAGACTGACACAAGCTATTTCTCAGATTGTCTCTTCCACCCCTTGGTGTGTGTGTGAGTGTAACAAAGGTGTGTGATGTGTGTGGATGTTAGCTCCTGATACTGTCTGTCTATCTCCCAGTGTGTCTGATGACAGTGGCAACTGGTCGTCCAGGAGGTAGCATGCAGCCTCTGACTCAAGACCTGCTGCACTCCACGGTACAACTACTTTATAATTGCCTCATGTTGCCTGATTAACCTCATTCTAACTTGCATTTCCTTTGATTCCTATAACTATACATTTTCACATTTTTACTGTGTCATTTGCCACGCAGTTCTTAACAGAAGCCCTTAGTCTGCATGGCAGTTCAGCTTTTCCATTACACTCTTCTCTCTCTGTCTCTCTCTCTCTTCTCTCTGCTCTCCTCGCTCACTCTCACTCTCTCCCTCCCTGTCAGGACTGCTATATTGTGGACCAGGGTGGTTCCGAGTGTGCTAGTGTGGAAGGGAAAGGAGCGCGTCTATAGAGGAGCGTCGCGCGGCACTGGGCAGGGCAGTGGTGAGTCACAGTTGACCAACTAGAACAGGAACACATGGAAATGACATGCACATCTCAAGTTAAGATTCAACCCTGAATGCAGAGAAAACATCCCTCATCCTCTCTCCTTGCAGGGCTTCATCAAGGCTAAGAACTACTCCCAGCAGCAAAATGTGGAAGTGATGGCTGAGGAGGAGAGTCAGCCATGTTCAAACACCTCTTCATTTCATGGACAGAGAAGGGGACAGACAAAGGCCTGGGGAATGTGTACACCACTGGGAAGATAGGTAACTACTATTAACTAGCCAAGATAGGTAACGACTATTAACTAGCCAAGATAGGTAACTACTATTAACTAGCCAAGATAGGTAACTACTATTAACTAGCCAAGATAGGTAACGACATTTAACTAGCCAAGATAGGTAACGACTATTAACTAGCCAAGATAGGTAACTACTATTAACTAGCCAAGATAGGTAACTACTATTAACTAGCCAAGATAGGTAACTACTATTAACTACCAAGTATGTAACTACTATTAACTAGCCAAGATAGATAACTACTATTAACTAGCCAGATAGGTAACTACTATTAACTAGCAAGATGTAACTACTATTAACTAGCCAGATAGTAACTAACTATAACTAGCCAAGATAGGTAACTACTATTAACTACCAAGATAGGTAACTACTATAACTAGCCAAGATAGTAACTACTATTAACTAGCCAAGATAGGTAACTACTATTAACTAGCCAAGATATGACTACTTTAACTAGCCAAGATATGTAAACTATTAACTAGCCAAGATAGATAACTACTATTAACTAGCCAAGATAGGTAACTACTATTAACTAGCCAAGATAGGTAACTACTATTAACTAGCCAAGATAGGAATACTATTAACTAGCAAGATAGTAACTACTATTAACTCCAAGATAGTAACTACTATTAACTAGCCAAGATAGATAACTACTATTAACTAGCCAAGATAGGTAACTACTATTAACTAGCCAAGATAGGTAACTACTATTAACTAGCCAAGATAGGTAACTACTATTAACTAGCCAAGATAGGTAACTACTATTAACTAGCCAAGATAGGTAACTACTATTAACTAGCCAAGATATGTAACTACTATTAAACTAGCCAAGATAGTGTAACTACTATTAACTAGCCAAGATAGATAACTACTATTAACTAGCCAAGATAGGTAACTACTATTAACTAGCCAAGATAGGTAAACTACTATTAACTAGCCAAGATAGGTAACTACTATTAACTAGCCAAGATATGTAACTTATTAACTAGCCAAGATATGTAACTACTATTAACTAGCCAAGATAGATAACTACTATTAACTAGCCAAGATAGGTAACTACTATTAACTAGCCAAGATAGGTAACTACTATTAACTAGCCAAGATAGGTAACTACTATAACTAACCAAGATATGTAACTACTATTAACTAGCCAAGATAGGAACTACTATTAACTACCAAGAAGTAACTACTTAACTAGCCAAGATGGTAACTAATATTAACTAACAAGATAGGTAACTACTATTACTAGCCAAGATAGGTAACTACTATTAACTAGCCAAGATAGGTAACTACTATTAACTAACCAAGAAAGGCAACTACTATTAACTAGCCAAGATTGGTAACTAATATTAACTAACCAAGATAGGTAACTACTATTAACTAGCCAAGATAGGTAACTACTATTAACTAGCCAAGATAGGTAACTACTATTAACTAGCCAAGATAGATAACTACTATTAACTAGCAAGATAGGTAACTACTATTAACTAGCCAAGATATGCAACTACTATTAACTAGCCAAGATAGGTAACTACTATTAACTAGCCAAGATAGGTAACTAATATTAACTAGCCAAGATAGATAACTACTTTTAACTAGCCAGATAGGTAACTACTATAACTAGCCAAGATAGGTAACTACTATTAACTAGCCAAGATAGGTAACTACTATTAACTAGCCAAGATAGGTACACTATTAACTAGCCAGATATGTAACTACTATTAACTAGCCAAGATAGGTAACTACTATTAACTAGCCAAGATAGGTAACTACTATTAACTAGCCAAGATAGGTAACTACTATTAACTAGCCAAGATAGGTAACTACTATTAACTAGCAAGATATGTAACTACTATTAACTAGCCAAGATAGGTAACTACTATTAACTAACCAAGATAGGTAACTACTATTAACTAGCCAAGATAGGTAACTACTATTAACTAGCCAAGATAGGTTAACTACTATAACTAGCCAAGATATGTAACTACTATATAACTAGCCAAGATATGTAACTACTATTAACTAGCCAAGATAGATAACTACTATTAACTAGCCAAGATAGGTAACTACTATTAACTAGCCAAGATAGGTAACTACTATTAACTAGCCAAGATAGGTAACTACTATTAACTAGCCAAGATATGTAACTACTTTAACTAGCCAGATATGTAACTACTATTAACTAGCCAAGATATGGTAACTACTATTAACTAGCCAAGATAGGTAACTACTATTAACTAGCCAAGATAGGTAACTACTATTAACTAGCCAAGATAGGTAACTACTATTAACTAGCCAAGATAGGTAACTACTATACTAGCCAAGATAGGTAACTACTATTAACTAGCCAAGATAGTAACTACTATTAACTAGCCAAGATAGGTACCTACTATTAACTAGCCAAGATAGATAACTACTATTAACTAGCCAAGATAGGTAACTACTATTAACTAGCCAAGATAGGTAACTACTATTAACTAGCCAAAGATAGGTAACTACTATTAACTAGCCAAGATATGTAACTACTATTAACTACCAAGATATGTAACTACTATTAACTAGCCAAGATAGATAACTACTATATAGCAAGTAGTAACTACTATTAACTAGCCAAGATAGGTAACTACTATTAACTAGCCAAGATAGGTAACTACTATTAACTAGCCAAGATATGTAACTACTATTAACTAGCCAAGATAGGTAACTACTATTAACTAACCAAGAAAGGCAACTACTATTAACTAGCCAAGATTGGTAACTAATATTAACTAACCAAGATAGGTAACTACTATTAACTAGCCAAGATAGGTAACTACTATTAACTAGCCAAGATAGGTACTACTATTAACTAACCAAGAAAGGCAACTACTATTAACTAGCCAAGATTGGTAACTAATATTAACTAACCAAGATAGGTAACTACTATTAACTAGCCAAGATAGGTAACTACTATTAACTAGCCAAGAGGTAACTACTATTAACTAGCCAAGATAAGATAACTACTATTAACTAAGCCAAGATAGGTAACTACTATTAACTAGCCAAGATATGTAAATACTATTAACTAGCCAAGATAGGTAACTACTATTAACTAGCCAAGATAGGTAACTAATATTAACTAGCCAAGATAGATAACTACTATTACTAGCCAAGATAGGTAACTACTATTAACTAGCCAAGATAGGTAACTACTATTAACTAGCCAAGATAGGTAACTACTATTAACTAGCCAAGATAGGTAACGACTATTAACTAGCCAAGATATGTAACTACTATTAACTAGCCAAGATAGGTAACTACTATTAACTAGCCAAGATAGGTAACTACTATTAACTAACCAAGAAAGGCAACTACTATTAACTAGCCAAGATTGGTAACTAATATTAACTACCAAGATAGGTAACTACTATTAACTAGCCAAGATAGGTAACTACTATTAACTAGCCAAGATAGATAACGACTATTAACTAGCCAAGATAGGTAACGACTATTAACTAGCCAAGATAGATAACTACTATTAACTAGCCAAGATAGGTAACTACTATTAACTAGCCAAGATAGATAACTACTATTAACTAGCCAAGATAGGTAACTACTATTAACTAACCAAGAAAGGCAACTACTATTAACTAACCAAGATAGGTAACTACTATTAACTAACCAAGATAGGTAACTACTATTAACCAACCAAGATAGGTAACTACTATTAACTAGCCAAGATTGGTAACTAATATTAACCAGCCAAGATAGGTAACTACTATTAACCAACCAAGATAGGTAACTACTATTAACTAGCCAATATAGGTAACTACTAACTAACCTAGATAGGTAACTACTACTAACTAACCAAGATAGGTAACGACTACTAACTAAACAAGATAGGTAACGACTATTAACTAGCCAAGATAGATAACTACAATTAACTAGCCAAGATAGGTAACTACTATTAACTAAACAAAACAATAACAACTACTATTAACAAACCAAGATAGGTAACTACTAACTAATTAACTAACTAACTAAGTAGGTAAATACTTTTAATTACCCAATATAGGTAACTACTATTAACTCAATTAGGTAACTACTATTAACTAAACAAGATAGGTAGCTACTCTTAACTAACCAATATATGTAACTAGTACTAACTAAACAAGGTCGGTAACTACTATTAACTAGCCAAGATAGGTACAGTGGTTGCTCAACTTAAAGTTTTGCGGACTTAGAGGTAATTTGTGGTTTAGTACGGTACCCTGCGTCACTACTTCATTGCTTCAGACCACCACAAGGGGGATTAGAGCACTGATTATGCATTTGGGTCCCAAGGCGCTGCTGTGTTTTCTAACTGACAATGAATGGTGACATAAAGCAAATAGAAATTGATAATTGTGCACAACTTCAAAATTAAATTTCAATGAACTGAATGATGAGGATGAAGAAGGTGATTGAATTTAGAACAATAGTGTAATAATGGCTATTCCTCTGTCCTGCACGCTCACACCCGGAATATACACTTATTGTTGTGTAGATGGGTGAGAGAAAAAATATATTTAATCCATTTTAAATTCAGGCTGTAACACAACAAAATGTGCAATAAGTCAAGGGGTATGAAGACTTTCTGAAGGTGCTGTAACTAGCTACAGGAAACAAAGACTTTCTGAAGGGCTGTAACTAGCTACAGAAGCTACAGGAAACAAAGACTTTCTGAAGGTGCTGTAACTAGCTACAGGAAACAAAGACTTTCTGAAGGTGCTGTAACTAGCTACAGGAAACAAAGATGATGGGTAACTAACTAAACAACAACTTCTTTACGATGAGTAACTTCTGTACACTGTAAATCCATCCTTATCAACCCTGGTCATAGATGTGCAGGTTTGTTGTTCCATCTCAACACCATTGTGTCCTGTAGCTAAGGTTGAGCAGGTGAAGTTTGATGTGATGGAGCTTCATGCTCGTCCTGAACTGGCAGCACAGCAACGTATGGTGGACGATGCCTCTGGACAGGTTCAGGTGAGACACCAAGGCTATTATTTGTTATCTTTTAATTTGGGCAAAAATCTAATATTGTTTTCAATTGAGTTTAATCTTTTGGGGGATTTCAAGCAACTAAATATATGAAGTAAGTGCTGCCAGGAGAGGGCGAAGTTTCAAACATAAATGATTAGGTAGCTAACTTGATTRTCCTTACATGTAKTACTAATGTTAAAATGTTAAAACACATTGGACTGGTGTTGTTTGAACTATATGTTTAAACTATACAACCCAAATGTCTCCTYMCCTCCCACACGTGCTATCTGTCCGAACATTAAAACTGAAACTAAATCATTTAAAAACCAAATAGAAATATTTTTATACGACTAAAACTAAATAAAAACTAACAAATCAGGTCTGAAAACTAACTGAAACTAAACGGAACTTCAAATAAGTGATCCTGCCAGCCGAGTTTGAGGAGCTWTTTGGCCTATCAAGCTAGCAAGGTTTTCTTGAGAACGCAGCCCGCGATGCGGTTAGACATTGTGGCTGGGACCACGGATTGTCCCTGGTTTATGGCTGTTTAGATCACTGCTGTTTGTTGTTTTCAATCTTCCCTGTGACCTGCCCTGTCTGGAACTGCGAGGAGTAACCGTGTAAACTACGTTGCTACCCTGACAAAGACCAAAGCCAGCAGGAGTACGGTTAATTAAGTTCCTGAGTTCAAGGACAAGGCAGCTGTTCTGGAAAGAGCCAAGAACTTGAGAGGAACGTACAGTACCAGTCAAAGGTTTGGACACGCCTACTCATTCAAGGAATTTCATTTATTTTTACTATTTTCTACATTGTAGAATAATAYTGAAGACATAAAAARTATGAAATAACACATATGSAATCATGTAGTAAKCAAAAAAGTGTMTAACAYATCAAAATATATTTTAGAWTRTTCAAAGTAGCCACCCTTCGCCTTGTTGACAGCTTTGCACACTCTTGGCATTCTCTCAACCAGCTTCATGAGGAATGCTTTTCTTGAATGAGTTCCTACATATGCTGAGCACTTGTTGGCTGCTTTTCTTTCAACGGCTGCTTTCAAAAATCATCCAAAACCATTTCAATTGGGTTGGGATGGGTAATTGTGGAGGCCAGGTCATCTGATGCAGCACTTCATCACTCTCCTTGGTCCAATAGCCCTTAAACAACTTAGAGGTGTGTTCTGGGTCATTGTCTTGTTGAAAAACAAATGATAGTCCCACTAAGCGCAAACCAGATGGGATGGCGTATTGCTGCAGAATGCTGTGGTAGCATGCTGGTAAAGTGTGCCTTGAATTCTAATAAATCACTGACAGTGTCACCAGCAGAGCACCACACACCTCCTCCATGCTTCACGGTGGGAACCACACATGTGGAGATCATGCGTTCACCTACTCTGCGTCTCACAAAGACAAAGCGGTTGGAACCAACAATCTCAAATTTGGATTCATCAGACAAAGGACAGATTTCCACCAGTCTAATGTACATTGCTCGTGTTTCTTGGCCCAAGCAAGTCTCTCTTCTTATTAGGTGTCCTTTAGTAATGGTTTCTTTGCAGAAATTCAACCATGAAGGCCTGATTCACGCAGTCTCCTCTGAACAGTTGATGTTGAGATGTGTCTGTTACTTGAACTCTATGAAGGATTTATTTGGCTGCAATCTGATGTACAGTTAACGCTAATGAACTTATCCTCCACAGCAGAGGAAACTCTGGGTCTTCACTCCTGTGGTGGTCATCATGAGAGACAGATTCATCATAGCGCTTGATGGTTTTTGCGAGTGCACTTGAAGAACTATAAAAGTTCTTGAAATGTTGCGTATTGACTGACCTTCATGTCTTAAAGTAATGATGGACTGTCGTTTTCTTTGCTAATTTGAGCTGTTCCTGCCATAATATGGACTTGGTCTTTTACCAAATAGGGCTATTTTCTGTATACCACCCTACCTTGAACAACACACTGATTGGCTCAAACACATTAAGAAGGAAAGAAATTAAATGAACTTTAGAAAAAGGCACACCAGTTAATTGAAATGCATTCCAGGTGACTGCCTCATGAAGCTGGTTGAGAGAATGCCAATAGTGTGCAAAGCTGTCATCATGACAAAGGGTGGCTACTTTGAAGAATTAAATATAAAATATATTTTGATTTGTTTAACACTTTTTTGGTTACTACATGATTCCATATGTGTTATTTATAGATTGGCAGTCTTCACTAGTATTGTATAATGTAGAAAATACAAAAAAATCAAGAAAAACCCTTGAATGAGTAGGTGTGTCAACACTTTTGACTGGTAATGTATATCTTCCTCAACGAGGACTATCCTGAAGCTGTGCGCCAGAAGAGGAAAGATCTGATCCCAGCCATAAAAGCTGCCAGAGCGCGTGGAGACATTTCTTACATGACAGGCTCATTGTTCACCCTCCCTCCAGAAGCCTGGAAGGGATGAGAGAGCTAAGCCTATGGGTTCGTAGCTTGAACCCCACAGCACACACACAGACACACACACACCACTGATTAATGGACTGCTGAATGTACAGTTTTTCTCTTTCTTTTCCATATTATGTCTATCTCTGATAGCTACCCAGGACAGGGCTGAAAATAACCCATATTAATATATGGAGCCTGAGAAATAAGGTTCATGAAATCAATCAAGCCCTCGCTTCATACTCGTCGCCAAACCCACTGGTTCCAGGTCATCTACAAGACCCTGCTAGGTAAAGTCCCCCTTATCTCAGCTCGCTGGTCACCATAGCAGCACCTACCTGTAGCACGCGCTCCAGCAGGTATATCTCTCTAGTCACCCCAAAACCAATTCTCCTTTGGACGCCTCTCCTTCCAGTTCTCTGCTGCCAATGACTGGAACGAACTACAAAAATCTCTGAAACTGGAAACACCTATTCCCTCACTAGCTTTAAGCACCAGCTGTCAGAGCAGCTCATAGATTACTGCACCTGTACATAACCATCTACAATTTAGCCCAAACAACTACCTCTTTACCTACTGTATTTATTTATTAATTTATTTTGCTCCTTTGCACCCATTTATTTCTGTCTCTACTTTGCACTTTCTTCCACTGCAAACCAACCATTCCAGTGTTTTTTTAGTTTTTATTTTACTTGCTGTGTTGTACTCACTTCGCCTCCATGGCTTTTATATTTTTATTTATTTATACATATATTTGTTTGCCTTCACCTCCCTTATCTCACCTCACTTGCTCACATTGTATATAGACTTATTTTTTTTCACTGTATTATTGACTATTGTTTGTTTTACTCCATGTGTAACTATGTGTTGTTGTATGTGTCGAACTGCTTTGCTTTATCTTGGCCAGGTCGCAATTGTAAATGAGAACGTGTTTCTCAATTTGCCTACCTGGTTAAATAAAGGTTAAATAAAAAAAATAAAAAAATAACTTGCTAACATCAGATAACATTCATTATTAGCCATTTCTGAGACTCACTTCATTTGATGATACATCAGTAGCATTACAAGGGATATACATCTATAGAAGAGACAGGAATGCTTATGGGGAGGTGTTTCTGTATATATTCAGAGGCCATATCCCTGTAATGCTTGAGAAGATCTTATGTTAAGTGTTATTGAAGTGTTGTGGTTGCAGGTTTACCTGGCCATCTAAAGCCTTTTATGTTGGGGTGTTGCTATAGGCACCCAGTGCTAACAGTCAGTATCTAAATAATATGTGAGAAATGCTTGATAGTGTATGTGATGTTAAGAGAGGTCTACTTTCTTGGGGACCTGAATTTGACTGGTTTTCATCAAGCTCCGACTCAAGAGGAAGCTTCTTACTGTAACCAGTGCCTTGTAATCTGGTTCAGGTTATTAATCAACCTACCAGGGTGTTTACAAACACTACAGGAACAAGATCATCCACATGTATCGATCACATGTTTACTAATAATAATAACTAATAACTAATACTGTAGACCTGTGTTCTAAAGCTGTATCCGTCCCCATTGGATGCAGTGATCACAATATAGTGGCTATATCCAGGAAAGACCAACAGCTGGGCCAACAGCTGGGCCTAAAATAGTGTATAAGATTTTGCTCTGACTCTTATGGCGATGATGTTAAAAATATTTGTTGGTCTGATGTGATTAATAAGGAGCATCCAGACACTGAACTTGATTCATTTACGAAATTGCTTTTTACAATTATTGATGAACAAGCATCTGTTAAGAAACTGACTGTTAGAACTGTTAAGGCTCCATGTATTGATGAGGAATTGAAAAACTGTATGGTTGAAAGAGATCGGGCAAAAGGAGTGGCTAATAAGTCTGGCTGCACATCTGACTGACTGATTTACTGCAAATTGAGAAATTGTGTTACTAAACTCAACAAAAATGAGAAGAAACTGTATTATGAAGCCAAGATCAATGATATAAAGAATGATGGAAAAAAACGTGGAGTACTTTAAATTCAATTATGGTCAGAAAGACATTCAACTCCATCTTTCATCGAATCCGTTACTTATTCATCTCAAAACCATTTGATGTTGACAATTATTTGAATGATTACTTCACAGTCAAAGTGGACAAACTTAGGCAGGAAATGCCAACAACAAACAGTGAGCCTTCATATTAATGCGTAAAAAACAAGTAATGAAAGAAAAGCATTGTAATTTAGTATTTCATCAAGTTAGTGTGGGAGAGGTGGAAAAATGATTGTTATTTATCAATAATGACAAACCTCCTGACATTGACATCTTAGATGGACAGCTACTGAGGATGGTAGCTGACTCTATAGCCACTCCTATCTGTCATATCTTTAATCTGAGACGAGAGGAAAGTCAAAGTCATTCCGCTACCCAAGAGTGGTAAAGCGGCCTTAACTGGTTCTAACAGCAGACCTACAAAGTGTGGTGTACTGCAGGGCAGTTCTCTAGGCCTACTACTATTTTCTATTTTTACAAATGACCTGACACTTGCATTAAACAAAGCATGTGTGTCCATGTATGCTGATGACTCAACCATATATGCATCAGCAACCACAGCTAATGAAGTCACTGAAAACCTTAACAAAGAGTTGCAGTCTGTTTTGGAATGGGTGGACAGTAACAAACTGGTCCTGAACATCTCTAAAACTAAGAGCATTGTATTTGGTAGAAATAATTCCCTAAGTTCTAGACCTCAGCTGTTGAACAAGTTTAGGAGTGTAAATTAATTGGTGTTACCTTAGATTGTAAACTTTCATGGTCAAAACATATACATTCAATGGTTGTAAAGATAGGGAGAGGTCTGTCTGTTGTAAATAGATTGTTTTTACACCACTCTCCAAAAAGCATGTCCTGCAGGCTCTAGTTTTGTCTCATCTTGATTATGTCCAGTCGTGTGGTCGAGTGCTGCAAAGAAAGACCTAGTTAAGCTGCAGCTGGCCCAGAACAGAGCGGCACGTCTTGCTCTTCATTGTAATCAGAGGGCTGATATAAATACTATGCATTCCAGTCTCTTTTGGCTAAGAGATGAGGAGAGACTGACTGCATCACTTCTTCTTTTTATAAGAAACATTAATGTGTTGAAAATCCTAAATTCTTTGCATAGTCAACTTACACACAGCTCTGACACACACACTTACCCCACCAGACATGCCACCAGGGGTCTTTTCACAGTCCCCAAATCCAGAACAAATTCAAGAAAGCGTACAACAGTATAATATAGAGCCCTTATGATGGAACTCTTCCATCTAATATTGTCAAATAAACAGCAACTGGTTTCAAAAGATAAAGCACACCTCAGACAAAGCTCTCCCTATTTGACACTAGATAGTTGGATGTGTATGCATTGATATTGTAGGCTACGTTCCTTTTTAAATTAAGTCTTACTGTCCTTGAGCTGCTCTTGCTCTATTATGTTCTGTATTTGATTTTCATTGTTCTGTGTGGACCGCAAGAAGAGTAGCTGTTGTTTGCAACACTAATGGGGATCCAATAAAATACAAACCCTATCCCACACTTACTTACTTAAACATAGCATGGTCTTTGTCCAGATCTGAGGTTATAGGGACCTGGAGTTGAGAGAGCTACCCAGCTCGTACGGTCAGTTCTATATGGAGAGACTGTTCGTGGTGCTTCTACACCTACAAGGAGCTAAGCTCATATAGTACTTGCAGTTAACATCTCTACTGTGGCAGGTAAGACATACTGCAATGTGAAAGCTTAATGTGGCAGGTAAGACTATACCTTTACATGTGGCAGTAGACAATTCTACATGTGGCAGGTAGACAACTCTACATGTCGGCAGGCTGAAAGACATACTCTACATGTGGCAGGTAAGACATACTTACTGTGCAGGTCAAACATACTCTACACATGTGGCAGGATAGACACTAAACTCTACATGTGCGTGCTCTACACTGCGCGCCGTAAGACTCTTACATGTGAGGTAACACATACTCTAAGTGGCAGTAAGACATACCTCTACATGTGGTGGCATGGTACATGTACGGTAACATGGGGCGTAACATAAGTCATCCATGGTGGCAGGGTCTAGCGACGTGACATACTATCTCGAGTGCAGGGAAGACAATCTACTGTGCAGGTAAGACTACTAACATGTGGCAGTAAGAGCATACTCTACATGTGGCAGGTAAGTTATAAATGTGCCGACATACTACATGTGGAAGAAAATGTGAGTAGAACTGAAACACGTTCTGACATGTCTTCTTCAGTTATATATATGCTTGATTTCAAGATTATAGTTTGGTCACGGTTGATAGTAGCTCCTGGTGCTACTTGAACTAGAGTTGAGATAGTCAGGATGTTAATGAATCACTAGATGATTGAGATAGTCAGTTTATGTTACTGATCACTAGGGAGATTGAGAAGTCAGTTTATAGTTTAATGATCACTAGGAGATAGACTGGCAGTTTATAGTTAATGAATCCTTAGGAAGATGAAGACCTGTGTCGTGTATAGTTAATGAATCACTATGAATAGAGACTAGTCAGTGTATAGTTGATATCATAGGTAGACTGGTATATGTATAGTAAGTTAATCCAATGAGGGATGAGACTAGTCGTTGTCAGTTAAATAAATTCACTAGGAGATGAGACTAGAGTGTATAAGTTATGAATCACCTAGCGAGGATGAGACGTCAGTGTATAGTTAATGAATTCACTAGGAGATGAGACTATCAGTGATAGTTATGATACTAGGAGATGAGACTAGTCAGTGATATTATCGTCTATGAGACAGCAGTATGAGATAGAACACTAGAGATGAGACTAGTCAGTGCTTATAGTTATGAATCACTAGATAAGCCAGTCAGTGACTAGTTAATTAATCACTAGGAGATGAAGACAGTTCAGGTGTGTTAATGATCATAGAGATGGATAGTCAGTGTTAGTTAATGAATCATGAGGAGATGGAGACTATCAGTTGTGTAGTTATTAATCAACTAGGAGATGAGGAACTAGTCAGTGACTGTTATGAATCACTAGGAGAATAGACTAGTCATACTAGTTAAATGATCACTAGGAGATGAGATAGTCGTGATAGTTAATTAAACAACTCAGGAGATGAGACTAGTGAGTGTATAGTTATGATCACTAGGAGATGAGACCTATCGAGTGATAGTTAATGATTCACTAGAGATGAATCTAGTCGTGTATACTTAATGATTACAGAGATGGACTAGTCAGTACTGTAATGACTCACTAGGATGATGAGCTAGTCAGTGTATAGTAATGATACACTAGGAGATAGACTGCAGTGTATAGTTAATTAATGACTCATAGGAGATGAGACTAGTCATGATAGTTAATGAATCACTAGGAGATGGACTAGTCAGTGTAGTTAATGATCCTAGGGATGAGACTAGTCAGTGTTGTTAATGATCACTAGGATATGAGACTAGTCAGTGTATGTTAATGAAATACAGGTTAGATGAACAGTCGTAGATAGAATATAGAATGAACAGCAGTAGTTAATAAATAATAGAAGTAGTATTTGATTTATGAATCACTAGGAGATAGACTAGTCAGCTGTATAGTTAATTATACCTAGGAATGAGACTTGTTCTATAGTTAATGATCACTGGAGATGGACATGTCAGGATGTAGTTAATGAATCACTAGGAGATAGACTAGTCAGTGTTAAGTTAATGAATCACTGGAGATGAGATAGTCAGTGACTAGTTAATGAACCTGAGGAGATGGACTAGTCAGTGACTGTTAATTAAATCAGGAGATGAGACTTATGGTGATTAGTTTAATGATTCACTAGGAGATGAGATAGTCAGGTATAGTATGAATCACTAGGAGATGAGACTAGTCAGTGACTAGAATGAATCACTAGGAGATAAGACTAGTCAGTGTATAGTTAATGAATCACTAGGAGATGGACTAGTCGTGATGTTAATTAAAACTAGGGATGGACTAGTCAGTGACTAGTTAATGATCATAGGAGATGAGACTCGGTTATTGTTAATGAATCACTAGGAGATAAGACTAGTCTTTTATATTAAGATAAGACGATGAGGACTATGCAGTTTATGATTCTTATCCTGTGTTTTGCTGGGTGTGTGTGACTGATGTGGTCGTTTGGTTTACGGTGCAGGGTCGCATGTACATCAGGATGAGATCACATCGGTGCCTATCAGGCGTTGCCATGGAACAAGTTAACGGAGTGCTGTCAAGTCAGTGGTCATGGGAAAAGAGCCGCGCACTTCCTGGCCACTTTAAAGGAAAACTCATCATCTTTGAGGTGAGATCATCTTTCTTCTGGTGACATAGTCCTTCATCTTAAAGAGATTTTTGAGTGACATTCAGTGAATTTCCCTTTCTTGAGTTTTGTCTGAAGTCATGGTGACAGATCACCCATAATCATGATTTACTTCGTCACCAGCCTGAATTAGCATGTTAGCGTCACTGTTTCATCAGTGGTTCCAGGGAGCATGTTAGCAACTGCACTACAATTGAACTTCCTCAAAATACAGAGAAAATATGGTTATTGTGGATTCTGTCACCATGGACCTTCAGACAAAACCAGGAAAGGAAATGTCACTCAAATTTGATTTGGATGAACTATCCTTTAAGATGATTGTGAGTGTGTGTGCGGGCGCTGTGATGTGTGTGCGCGTGTGGGTGTGTGCGTGTGTGTGTGTGTTGTGTGTTTGTGTGTGTGTGGTGTGTGGTGGTGTGTTGTGTGCGTGTGTGGGGTGTAACAGCAGCGGGGGTGACTAACCAGGCCCAGGAGCCAGCTGTTCCAGGTTCGAGGACTCATGAGATGAACACCAGGCTACTGAGTCCAGCCCGCTCCTCATCACTCAACACCAACGATGTGTTCTGCTAAATGACAACACCAGTTACTGTGTACGGCAAGGTCACTCACTGTTACATGTGTACGCAGCTACTAACTGGTTACCTGTGGTACGGCAGGTCACTTAGGTAGGACTACACTGTTACCTGTTGGTACAAGGTACTACACTGTTACCTGTGGTCACAGGTACTACACTGTACCTGTGGTGCAAGTACTACACTGTTACCTGTGGTATGCAAGGTACTACTGTTACTGTGGATGGTTACCTGTTACCTTGGTATCAAGGCTACTACACTTTTACCTGTGGTATGGCAAGGTGACTACATCGTTACTGTTAGCAAGTACTACACTGTTACCTGTGGTATGCAAGGTACTACACTGTTACCTGTGGGATTTTTCAAGTACTACACTGTTACCTGTGGTGCAAGGTACTACACTGTTACCGTGATATAGGCAGGTACTACACTGTTACCTGTGAGTTTCAAGTACTACTGTTACCTGGTACGGCAAGGTACTACACTGTTACCTGTGGTACGGCAGAGTATACACGTTACTGTTACGCAAGGTATATGTTGACAGGGATATATAACGGATGGTCTAATCCTAGATGCTAATATGTTAAAACGCATTCCAGCTGGTGTCTATTACACAAGTTACCACCGGATAAATCTATGACGTTAAAATGCCTATTCAATCACCATCTGACTACGCAATCATCAGCCCAGCCAGGCAATTTATAAAATGATCTCCACTATAAAAAGCATCTAGACATTTTCTCCTATTTCTTTTAGACAAACATTTAGTTTCAAACTGGAGATGTAAGGCACAAGGCGAGACCCAGATGCAGACACAGGAGGCAGATGGTTAAAGTCAAGTGCTTCTTAACAATCCAAAAGGAGTAGGCAGAGAATGGTCGTGGACAGGCAAAAGGTCAAAACCGTTCAGAGTACAAATGTCGCAAGAGAGTCAGGAGGCAGGACGAATGTCAGGAGTCGGGTCAGGCACGCAGACAGAGATGTCAGGCAGGCTCGAGTCAGGGCAGCGCAGACAGAATGTCTAGCAGGCTCGAGGTCAGGGCAGGCGACAGAATGTCAGCAGGCTCGAGGCGGGAGCGCAGACAGAATGTAGGCAGGCGAGGTCAGGCAGGAACAGAAGTCAGGGCAGGTCGAGGTCAGGGCAGGGAGACAGATGGTCAGCCGGCATCGGTCAGGGCAACGCAGACAGAATGGTCAGGCAGGCTCGAGGTCAGGGCAGGGCAGACAGATGTCAGGCAGGCTCGAGATCAGGCAGGGCAGACGAATGGTAAGGCAGGCAGAATGGAGTCCAGAAAAACAGGCCAAGGTCAAAACCGGGAGGACTAGTAAGAGAATAGAAAAGCAGGGCACGTGAAAACAACGCTGGTTGACTTGAACGTACAAGACGAACTGACACAGAGAGACAGGAAACACAGGGATAAATACACCAGGGAAAATTAGCAACATCTGGAGGGTTGGACACAGTCACAAGGTCAGGTGAAACAGATCACGGCGTGACAGGAGATTTGAATAAATCGACATTTGCAACATAGTTTCAATATTCAACGTCTGTCAGCTCTTCCATAGTAATGAACGTGTCAGGAGTTGGCGAGACAAAAGGCAGCGAGCGTTTCTCAGCCAGTCGAAGGAAATGGCAATCGAAAACAGGAAAAACAAAATGAAGGGCTGCTAGTTTTCAGTCTTTCCACTTCAGTTTAAAACGATCGTGTTTGCTGTGTTGTTGCTAGCTCCTCTGAACAACAGTTCCTGAGTGATGCACATTTTCTACGCCAGGCGAACTCACGGCTTATTAGCGCAATGTTATGGATGTGTCCAAAAATAGTCCCTGGAAAACAGCTGAAACAAGACAAATGCGGCAACTTTGCTGTTATTCTGGTTGCACTTTGACGTGACTGTAAGTTAGCCATAGTTGGCTAGCTAGCAAGCAAGGATAGAACGTTGCAGCCCAGTATGGGCAATCGAACATTTAGACCGAACGACTGGTCGCGACCATAGTACAGAACAAAAAGACTGAACGACTGGTCTCGTCTTTAGTTACCAAACCGGATAACGACACAAGCAAAGGCCAGTGGGTGGCTACCCTAGATTTGTATCGGGACTATATATTGTGGAAGGATGAAAGTGTGAATAAATTCATCAAAATAATGTTTTTAATAAAAAATATGCCAATCATTATTTCAATATGTTGTTCACCCGTTGTATAAAAACGAAAATGCCCTTGAAGCCGGCGTTTGGAGGATATATTGGCACTGTTTTCCAGTCCTCGACTTTGTCTCGGTCCTAACAACACCCGTGCCAATATATCCTCCAAACAACGGCTTCTCTGGCATTATCACTTGAAGAGCAGAGGAGGGATCAGTTTTCATGTATCTGTAGTGTGTGTGACATGTACCTGTATGTGTTGTGTCTCAGGGTTGTAGTGGTGATGAGAGAGAGATGGCGAAGGCTGTGGCAGACGTTCTGTCCAGGCAGGATAAACAGGTTGTTATGGAGGGACAGGAGCCTGCTGAGTTCTGGGTGGCTCTGGGAGGGAAGGCCCCCTACGCCTGCGACAAGAGGTACACACACACTGCTGATACGGTACACACACACTGCTGACACGGTATACACAGACTGATGACACGGTACACACACACTGATGACACGGTACACACAGACTGATGATAATATAACTAGAATGATACTAGACCTAGGATGATACTATAAGGTCACTTTAACTCTACCTACATGTACGTATTACCTCAATTACCTCGACTAACCGGTGACCCCGCACATTGACTCTGTACTGGTACCCACTTTATGTAGCCTCACTATTGCTATTGTTATTTTACTGCTGCTGTTCAATTATTTGTTACTTTTATTTTCTTATTTTTTTTTACTTATCTATTTTTTACTTCACACGTTTTTCTTCAGAACTTCTTAAAGCATTGTTGGTTAAGTGCTTGTAAGTCAGAATTTCACTGTAAGGTCTTCGGCGCATGTGACAAATACAATTTGATTTGAAATAGGATGATACTAGAACTACCATGACATTATAACTA
>NW_019945380.1:22015-32506 GCF_002910315.2 Salvelinus sp. IW2-2015
CGATGATACACGAGGATGATACCAGGGATGACTAGAACTAGGATGACACTAGAACGTAGGATTATACTAATACTAGGATTTATACAGATGACACAAATAGGATGACACTAGAACTAGGATTGATACAGAACTAGGATGATACTAAACTAGGATTATACTAAACTAGGATGTACATGAACTAGGATGATTACTTAAACTAGGGATATATATATAGGATGATACTAGAACTAGGATGATACTAGAACTAGGATGATACTAGAACTAGGATGATACTAGAACTAGGATGATACTAGAACTAGGGTGATACTAGGATGACGCTATAACTAGGATGACACTAGAACTAGGATGACACTAGAACTAGGATGATGCTTGAACTAGGATGATACTAGAACTAGGATGATACTGGAACTAGGATGACACTAGATCTAGGATGACACTAGAACTAGGATGATTCTGGAACTAGGATGATACTAGAACTAGGATGATACTGGAACTAGGATGACACTAGATCTAGGATGAAACTAGAACTAGGATGACACTAGAACTAGGATGATACTAGGATGATACTATAACTAGGATTATACTAGAACTAGAATGATACTAGAACTAGGATTACACTAGAACTAGAATGATACTAGAACTAGGATGACACTAGAACTAGGATGATACTAGAACTAGGATGACACTAGATCTAGGGTCTAGAGTTTTCATGTTCAGGTCCCTATTGCAATATCTTTAGGTTTAATCCTGCTATTGGTCAGTCAATCGTTCTGAACATGTCATTTGACTCTGTGACATCAAATGCTGTCATGTGACTATTTGACATCACATTCTGTCTGTCAGACTGCAAAAAGAGGAGTCTCCCCACAGCCCTCGGTTGTTTGAATGCTCCAATCAGACTGGTCGGTTCAGGATGACAGAGGTGGAGGACTTGGCTCAGGAGGACCTCGACCAGGATGATGTCATGCTGCTGGACACCTGGGAGGAGGTGAGGGGTCAGGGGCTGTGACTATAGTTACCTGGGAGGAGGTGAGGGGTCAGGGATCATGACTATAGTTACCTGGGAGGAGGTGAGGGGTCAGGGATCATGACTATAGTTACTAAATTACATCCATGTTGGATATAGAATTAGCAAAAACATTGTCTGGGAGGGGTTGGGATTAACATGTCATATCTAGGAGTTGTACAAGATCTACTCAAGGTGAGGCGTGACGGGAGATCTTGAATAAGTCAGATCCATTTTTGCTGCAACAGGTATTCATTTATTCAACGTACGATACTCCCAGCTTGTGTCCATAGTCATCGAACAGTGTGCAGGAAGTGTTTGGGGGCCTCGAGCCAAAACTCAGCGCAGGCAAGAGTTTCTCTCAGCACGTCAAGGAAATGGCAATCGGAAAAAGGAAAAACAAAATGAAGGGCTCTAAGTTTTCCGTCTTCCCAACTTCAGTTTAAAACGATCCGTGTTTGGCCTGGTTGTTGTTGGCTAGCTCCTCTGACAACAGTGGTCCTGGACGAGATGAGCACGATTTTTCGTCAAAGGTCACGCACTCAGACGCTTTATTAAGAGCAGGCACTGTTTATGGGCAATGTGTCCAAACCAAAATAATGTCCTTGGCACCAAACACGCCTGGAAACATAGTTCAAAGTGCGCGGCCAACTTTGCTGTTTTCTGGTTGTGCATCTTTTTGAGACGCTAGAACTGTAAGTTAGCCCATAGTTGGTACGCGTAGCAAGTCAAGGCGATAAAGAACGTTGCCATAGCAGTAGAATTGTGTCATGGAGACATTTTGGCCGTTTAACTGGAGAAATGGGATCGGTGATTCATGACTCATAGATTACAGAACAAAAAGACTGAACGATATTCTGGGTTCGTCTTTTGTAAACTAATTCCGGTAGCAAAAACACGAAAAACTAGTGTATGCCAGCTTGTGGTTGGGGGCTACCCTAGACGATTTGTTATCGGGAGCTTTTTATATAGGGTAAGGAGTAAGTGGAAAGTGTGTAATTAATTCCATTCAAATATATGTTTTTTATAAAAATATCTGCTAAACATGTTTTTGCAATATGTTTGGTTCTCAGCAACATGGATTTAGAGGCTTGTTATGTATGAAAAGATGCTCGTTGTTTTATCAGAACGAAAATGCCCTTGATGCCTTTGGCGTTTGTGTTCAGGATATAATTGGACACTGTTTTCCAAGTCGTCTGAGACTTTTGTATCGGGCGTCGCTGACACAACATTTACGTTCGTTGTCCAATATATCCTCTCAAACGACGGAGCTTCTCTGGCATAATCACTATGAAAGAGCGTAGAGGGATGGGATTGATGTTTTCTATTGTATCTTGTTGTGTGTGTCAAGTGTGTACATTGATTTCTATGTGTTGATGCTTCTTTCGGTTGGTTATTGATCGAAAAGTGGCGATGGATGGATGAGATAGGATGGTCTGTATGAATGCGATGTTGGCTTTAGTATGTTCTAGAATACAAGCGCAGGATAACAGAGTTGATTTGTTATTTTTAGGAGGGAGCGACTTGTTTACTCTGCTGAAGTTCGGGTGGGTCTGGAGAGGGAGCGTGCCTCCTTATCCGCTCCTGCCTGACATAGAGGGTACACCACACGGAAGGCAACATGCTTGAGCTCATGGTCCATTGTCTGCTGAATCGTTATAGAAATAGTGTCATTATTCTGTTACAGTATCTGATTGAATCACGGGTAATACATGATACATGATGGGGTTGGAGTATCTCTATGTGATGATACTGTGAATAAAGGTCACTGTTATACTGTTCTATATCTTAGTCAATGTTATCGTATTACCTCTGTTCATTACCGATGGACCTCACCGGCTCGACCCTGCACTAGTCACATGTGACTATAGTCTGTATCCGTTAATGGAAAGTGGTTTTTCAGTTCCTTTTTTCATGTAAGCATCCTATTCGGGCTATTGGGTTATTTTAACTGGTTGGGCTATGTTTCACAATTATTTATTGAGCTATGTAATTTTCTGTTTATTTTTTTTTACTTTATCTATTTTTTTTACTTCACTACGTTTTTCTTCAGAACTGCTTAGAAGCAATTGTTAGGAATAGTGTTATATGGGCTTTGGAAGTCTGAAATTTCAGCTGTACGTGCTGCTTCGGGCGCAATGTGACAATACAACATTTGATTTTTGAAATTAGTGTATGATATCTAAGTAACTACCATGACATTTATATACTACGATGATAACCAGGATGATACCAGGATGAAACTAAGGATATGACACTGAGATATTCTTATGGAATTGATGACTAAGACGTAGGATTATACCTATAACTAGGATGACACTCTATGAACTCGGATGAGTACTTTAAGGTTATGATACATAAGAACATGAGGTGACATTTTAATGACTACGGGGAGATACTAGGATGATACTTCTGTAAGATATTTATACGGATGATAACCTCAAGAACTAGGGTATGAATACTAGAACTAGGATGATAGACATAGTATCAGTAGGATGACATGTAGGACTAGGGGATGCACTATACTGAAATTGTTAGGTTCTGATACTGAACTGGATGTGATACGAGATAGGATAGATACTGTGTTATGATTACTAGGATGATATCTTAGAATAGGTACATCAACGAGAATATATGGATGATATCTAGTTAACTGGACTATACTATATACTCAGAGATTATAAATACAATAGGATGACACTAAGAACTAGGATGATACTAGGATCGCACTCTCATAGAATAGGGATGGACACTAGAACTTAGAATATAGATGATAGCTAGACAAAGCTATGGATTGATACGTATGAACTTGGAATGATTATAGAACTAGGATGATAGCTAGAAGGCTAGGATGAAATAGTTGAATATAGGATAGATACTTAGAAGATAGGAATGCATCTTAGGAATTTAGGATAGATACTGATTATAGGATGATACTAGAAATAGATGATACTAGAACTATGGGATGACACTAGAAAAGGATGATATGACAGAACTATGCGAAGACACACAAGAAATAAGGGATGTATGCTAGAACTGAAGATTGTACAACTTATTGGTGAGGACGATAACCTAGAAATAGGCAATAGGGACGTAGACATTAATGAACTAGGATGGTTTCTATGTGAATCTAGATAATGATGCAAGAAGGCTAGCAAATGAAATAGTTGTTGAATCTATATGGATGATGTCTAGATCAAATTAGGAACTTTAGGTTATGATATCTCAGAAAACTAGGAGTATACTAGAACTTCACGCGAATATGATAGCATATGTAATAACTGAACTGAGCTTTTTAGTTTATCGGAACTAAGTCGCATAGTATTGGTTCTTAATGTATTTCAACATGACTGATATAAATTTGGTATTATAGTCTCTTGCGTTTTTTGGAAAAGTGTCTCTTATTGGAGCCTATTTTTATCTGTTCTTCCTGTCTCATGCTTTTTGGTTCATCACATTTGGGTAATTTACGCACTTTCTTTTTATTTTCTCTCTTTTTTCCTATGTGTATATTTGACTTGTTGTTATTGTTTATCTTTACATGTGTTGATTGTCTGTGTCGGACTGCTTTGTTTATCTTGGCCAGGTGACGCGTCTTGCATAATGATGAACTTGTTCTTTAAACCTAGCTACCTGGTTTTATAATGTAACAGAGTGAATAAAAAAAGTAAGTAATAATAATTTTTACTCAGAAGTAGGATGACACTAGAACAATATTGATATGTGAATTAAGTAGCATGTATCGAACTACAGACTAGGATGAATTGTCTTTGAAACTAGTATGATGTTAGAAGCTGGAATAGGATGATACGAGCTTGTTTATAGAAATAGAGAATGAAAATGCTAGTGTAGATTTAGGATGAGATACACTAGAATTAGGATTGCTTAGAGAATTAAGTGTTAGTCACTCTAACATGATTGTGAAACTAGGGATGACACTTTGTTTATAGATCTAGGATGACAACTAGAACTTAGGATGAAAACTGAACTGAGGATGATAAACTGAATAGGGATGTGATGACTTTATGTATTACTATTGTTGATGGACTAAGTTCTTTGTAACATGACTTGGGGAACTAGGATGGTAAACTGAGAAGCACTTTAGGGTTTATATGAACTAGACTAGGAGTGAATACAAACGTAGAGATTATGTGAATATGAAACTTTAGTACTACTAGGGATGAATAACTTATGGAACTTACAGGAATGATCTACTCTGCTTGGAGGAACATTATAGGTGGTTATGGATTATTAGTTATTATGGGGAAATTGAATACTGTGTGGGTACTTAGAGGATGAACTTTCTTAGAATTAGGAGTATTTCAAGAATTGAACTAGAGAAGCTTTACTGGAGGATACTGAGCTTAGCCTTTTAGATTAACTGGAAAGTGGGATGATTTTCTATTTCGTGTTTATGAATATGTGTCAATGATAGCTAGACTAGGATGATACTGGGTGAATATAGGATGACACTACTAGAACTAGGATGATACTGACTAGGAATGATACTAGAACTAGGATGTTAACTAGAAAGGCTGATGACCTAGGGATGATACTAGAATAGGTGACTAGACTCCATGAATACTTAGATAGCATGATACTAGAACTAGGATGATACTAGACTGAGGACTAGGATAGACTATAGAATTAGGATGAAACTAACTAGGATGATACTAGACTAGGATGATACTAGAACTAGGATGATACTGAACTAGGATGATACTAGAACTAGGATGATACTAGAACTAGGATGATACTAGAACTAGATGACACTATAACTAGGAGATCAGGATGATACTAAACTAGGATGAATACTAGAACTAGGATGATACTAAACTAGGATATACTAAACATAGGATGATACTAGGATGACTATAATAGGATGATACTAGAACTAGATACTTATGACTAGAATGATACATAATAACTAGGATGATACTAGAAGGATACACTAGAACTAGGATGACACTAAAATAGGATGATACTAGATAGATGATACTAAACTGATGACTTAGAATGGATACTAAATGGATGATCACTAGAACTAGGATGACCTAGAACTAGAGACATAGAATGGATGATACTACGAACTAGGATGATTGAATAGGATGATACTAGAACTAGGGATGATACTAGAACTAGGATGACTATCATAGACTAGGATGATACTATGCTAGAACTAGGATGATACTAGAACTAGGATGACTACTAGAACATGAGAGATGCACACTAGAACTAGGAAATGACAGACTAGAAAATAGGATGACAGCTAGACAATAGGATGACACTAGAACTGATGTGAATGATACAGAACTAGGATGATACATAGAACTAGGATGACACTAGAACTAGGATGATACTAGAACTAGGATGAATATCTAGGATCTAGGGTGATACTAGAACATAGGATGATCTAGAACTAGATGATACTGTAGGAATCTAGATAGTGATCCTAGGTGACTGCTGATTAACTAGGAGAACTAGAATAGGATGATACTCGAACTAGAGATGCTGAACTAGGATGATCACTAGGAACGAAGGATGACAATAGAAGCTAGGATGATACTAGATAGGATGAACTAGAACTAGGATGAACTAGATAGATGATGCGAACTAAGGATGAATAACTAGAACTAGGAATGACACTACGAACGAGATATACTAGACAGAACGAAACGGATGACTGAACTAGGAGAATGAACTAATGATAACTAGAACTAGGATGAATACTAGAACTAGGATGATACCGAAAATAGTAACTAGAACTAGGGTATACTAGAATAGGTTACTAGGATGACGCTATAATAGGATGACACTAGAACTAGGATGAACTAGAACTGGATGATGCTTGAACTAGATGATACTAGAATAGGATGATACTGGAACTAGGATGACACTAGATCTAGGATGACACTAGACTAGGATGATTCTGGAACTAGGATGATACTAGAACTAGGGATATAGGAGACGAATATCTAGGATGAACTAGAACTAGATGACACTAGAACTGAGGATGCTAAACAAAAATAGGATGAACTAGAATTAACTAACAGGATACATAGCTAGAGAATGACAGTCTGACTAGAATACTAGATGATGACGAACTAGGATACTAGATAGGATGACTAGAACTAGGATGACACTAGAACTAGGATGATACTAGGATATACTATCTAGGATTAAACTAGAACTACGAGAACTAAGAATGATACATAGAACTAGAATGATACTAGAACTAGGATGAACTAGAACTAGGATGATACTAGACTGGATGACATAGATCTAGGGTCTAGAGTTTTCATGTTCAGGTCCTATTGCAATATCTTTAGGTGTAATCCTGCTATTGGTCCAGTAATGTTCTGAACATGTCATTTGACTCTGTGACATCAAAATGCTGTATGTGACTATTTGACATCACATTCTGTCTGTCAGACTGCAAAAAGAGGAGTCTCCCCACAGCCCTCGGTTGTTTGAATGCTCCCAATCAGACTGGTCGGTTCAGGATGACAGAGGTGGAGGACTTGGCTCAGGAGGGACCTCGACCAGGATGATGTCATGCTGCTGGACACCTGGGAGGAGGTGAGGGGTCAGGGGCTGTGACTATAGTTACCTGGGAGGAGGTGAGGGGTCAGGGGATGTGACTATAGTTACCTGGGAGGAGGTGAGGGGTCAGGGATCATGATATAGTTACCTGGGAGGAGGTGAGGGGTCAGGGGCTGTGACTTAGTTTACCTGGGAGGAGGTGAGGGGTCAGGGATCATGACTATAGTTACCTGGGAGAGGTGAGGGGTCAGGGATCATGACTATAGTTACCTGGGAGGAGGTGAGGGGTCAGGGATCATGACTATAGTTACCTGAGAGGAGATGAGGGGTCAGGGCTGATTGACTATAGTTACCTGGGAGGAGGTGGGGGTCAGGGGATCATGACTATAGTTACCTGGGAGGAGGTGAGGGGTCAGGGATCATGACTATAGTTACCTGGGAGGAGGTGAGGGGTCAGGGATCTGACTATAGTTACCTGGGAGGAGGTGAAGGGGTCAGGGATCATGACTATAGTTACCTGGAGGAGGTGAGGGGTCAGGGATCATGACTATAGTTACCTGGGAGGAGGTGAGGGGTCAGGGGCTGTGACTAATAGTTACTGGGAGGAGGTGAGGGGTCAGGGGTCATGACTATAGTTACCTGGGAGGAGGTGAGGGGTCAGGGATCATGACTATAGTTACCTGGGAGGAGGTGAGGGTCAGGGATCATGACTATAGTTACCTGGGAGGAGGTGAGGGGTCAGGGATCTGACTATAGTTACCTGGGAGGAGGTGAGGGGTCAGGGTCTGTGACTATAGTTACCTGGGAGGAGGTGAGGGGTCAGGGATCAATGACTATAGTTACCTGGGAGGAGGTGAGGGGTCAGGGATCATGACTATAGTTACCTGGGAGGAGGTGAGGGGTCAGGGATGCATGACTATAGTTACCTGGGAGGAGGTGAGGGGTCAGGGATCATGACTATAGTTACCTGGGAGGAGGTGAGGGGTCAGGGATCATGACTATAGTTACCTGGGAGGGGTGAGGGGTCAGGGATCTGACTATAGTTACCTGGGAAGGAGGGTGAGGGGTCAGGGGATCATGACTATAGTTACCTGGGAGGAGGTGAGGGGTCAGGGATCATGACTATAGTTACCTGGGAGGAGGTGAGGGGTCAGGGGCTGTGACTATAGTTACCTGGGAGGAGGTGAGGGGTCAGGGGCTGTAATAGTTACCTGGGAGGAGGTGAGGGGTCAGGGGATGCTGACTATAGTTACCTGGGAGGAGGTGAGGGGTCAGGGATCATGACTATAGTTACCTGGGAGGAGGTGAGGGGTCAAGGGATCATGACATATAGTTACCTGGGAGGAGGTGAGGGGTCAGGGATCATGACTATAGTTACCTGGGAGGGGTGAGGGGTCAGGGATGATAATATGTTACCTTGGGAGGAGGTGAGGGGTCAGGGATCATGACTATAGTTATCTGGGAGGAGGTGAGGGGTCAGGGATCATGACTATAGTTACCTGGGAGGAGGTGAGGGGTCAGGGCATGTGACTATAGTTTACCTGGGAGGAGGTGAGGGGTCAGGGATCATGACTATAGTTACCTGGGAGGAGGTGAGGGGTCAGGGATCATGACTATAGTTACCTGGGAGGAGGTGAGGGGTCAGGGATCATGACTATAGTTACCTGGGAGGGGTGAGGGTCAGGGATTGACTATAGTTACCTGGGAGGAGGTGAGGGGTCAGGGATCATGACTATAGTTACCTGGGGGAGGTGAGGGTCAGGGATCATGATGACATATAGGTTACCTGGGAGGAGGTGAGGGGTCAGGGTTTGATATAGTTACCTGGGAGGAGGTGAGGGGTCAGGGCATGTGACTATAGTTACCTGGGAGGAGGTGAGGGGTCAGGGATCATGACTATAGTTCCTGGGAGGAGGTGAGGGTCAGGGATGCATGACTATAGTTACCTGGGAGGAGGTGAGGGGTCAGGGATCATGACTATAGTTACCTGGGAGGAGGTGAGGGGTCAGGGATATGACTATAGTTACTTGGGAGGAGGTGAGGGTCAGGGATCATGATATAGTTACCTGGGAGGAGGTGAGGGGGTCAGGGATCATGACTATAGTTACCTGGGAGGAGGTGAGGGGTCAGGGATCATGACTTATAGTTACTGGGAGGAGGTGAGGGGTCAGCGGGCATTGGACTATAGTTACCTGGGAGGGGTGAGGGTCAGGGATCATGACTATAGTTACCTGGGAGGACTTGAGGTTGGACGTGTGAGGAATGTTCAGGGATATGATATAGTTACCTGGGAGGGAGGGTAGGATCGTATAGCGGAGGTAGCAGGGATCAATGACTATAAGTTACCTGGGAGGCAGGTGAGGGTCAGGGGTCATGACTAATAGTTACTGGGAGGAGGTGAGGGTCAGGGATCATGACTATATTACTGGAGGAGGTGAGGGGTCAGGGATCATGACTATAGTTACCTGGAGGAGGGAGGGGTAGGAGGTGACTAGTTACCTGAGGAGTGAGCGTCAGGGCTGACTATAGTTACGTGGGAGGAGGTGAGGGGTCAAGGGATCATGACTATAGTTTACCTGCTGGAGGAGGTGAGGGGTCAGGCGCTGTGACTAATAGTACCTGGGAGGAGGTGAGGGTCATGGGATCATGACTATAGTTAACCTGGGAGGGAGGTGACGGGGTTCAGGGCTGGAGTATAGTTACCTGGAGGAGCGTGAGGGGTCAGGGATATGACTATAGTTACCTGAGAGGAGATGAGGGGTCAGGGATCATGACTATAGTATATGGGAGGTAGGTGAGGGGTCAGGGATATGACTATAGTTACCTGGGAGGAGGTGAGGGTCAGGGATCATGACTATAGTTACCATGGGAGGAGGTGAGGGGTCAGGATCATGACTATAGTTTACGCTGGGAAGGAGGTGGGGGTATTTTGCCCACAGTTG